>NC_056730.1:367716758-367796758 GCF_019279795.1 Protopterus annectens | reverse complement strand
AGTGGAAAATTGCATTGGCTCTGGTGTGTAGCATCCTGGGTTTCAGCCTTGCTAAAGATGTTTATTTTGTTGCTGGGCAGAACAAGGGCCGTTGGATACAGAGTGATTAAGGCACTTTTAAGTAGTTGTAAGCGGGTTTGCGTGGGTTTGTGTGAATGTAAGCACTGCAAACTTCCGGTTACAGTTTCTTATACTCAGTTAGCTTATAATTTGCTTAACCTGTGTAGGCATTGCTTACCCCCACACAAACAGACTTAAACCTGCTTACTGCTGCTTAAAAGTGCTTGCTCCTGCTTACCCCCGTGCTAATCTCTTTAAAAGAAAATAAAAAGGGTTGGGCAAAAAAAGGGCACAAAGAGGGAATGACAGTAGGGAAAATAGCTAGGGATGTGCAGGACGGGTGTAGGGAAGGTCCGTAGTTGCCCATTTCTTCTACAGCAACAGCTGTGCATATGCACTGATTTTGAGGTAGATTTGCGCACTCATACCCCTGAGAGAGGAGTGAGTACAACAATAATATGTTGTGAAGCCAATTAGACCAGATTACATGTGTCCAGTGGACGCATGTGTGAAATGGACAGTTATGTATGGGGTGAGATTTTTTTGGGAACAGATTGCCCTTTTTTTTTTTAAGGTGAGATTGGGATGTTGGGGAGGGATAGTAGGTATATTTGGGGAGGTAGGTTGGGTAGGATAAAAGACAAGGCAGACAAGAAGGCATACAGGGGTGGTATATGACACATGTGGGGGGTAAACACCTTGGATGGGGAGGAGTGTTTGGAAGTCAGACGCCCATGAGCCCCCTAGTGGAAACAGTGAGACTGAGGTCCCCACCCATGGGCAGTCACCACTGTACCTTCATGGCCCCAAAGGTGGCTGTACTGGAGGCTGAGTAGGAGGGCAGGCTGAACCTCTAGTTGCACAACATGGCCCTCAAGCTGCCATAGCAGATCTCCAAACTCCCTGCCGAGCTCGATATGCACCAGACCCTGGACCTGACGACGGGTGACAATATCCTGTCAGCACCCGGTCCTGGGGGGGTGAGCCTCATCCCCTGAGGTGGTTCCACCTGAAGGTGGTGCAGGACCAGTGGATGAGGAGGTCCCAGGTTGGAACCCAGATGTGCTGGTGCCCGGTAGCACAGCCAGTTGAGGTGGGAGAGGTGGGTCCACTGGGACCGGCCTTCCCAAATGTGCTATGGTGTTTCAGTTTTAAAACATATGTGGGTTAGTAATAGTCAACACATTCCAGGATTATGTATAACAGCATGCATAGATATTCCCATTAACCCAAAAAAACAGATATGGAACAGTTGCATAGCAAACAGAACACATGCATATATGGAACCACAGTGGTCATTACAACAGCATGCAGGTACATTGATGGCAGCATGCCGCCAATGTGGGAGTACTTCAACATGGCAGATGCATAGAATCAAATTTCAGTATTTATCAACAAAATAGGACATATGTCCCAACAGTAGATTTAATTGTGCACATACCAAATGAGTTGTGTATTTAGCTTATTGTTGCATATATGGTGGTGGAGGGGAGATGTCAATTAACAACTTGTATATCCCTGTAGTTCTCATTACTTTCCTAGTCAGTGCTGTGATCTGTACCTTACAGGTATTATTACACTACCCTATGGCCTTAGTTTGGACAGTGTTATGGATGTAGACAACTATATACATGAATTGTGTTTAATCAGCAGTATACACCTCTTACCTGGTATACCTGTTGAAATATTGTTTATTAACACTACCTGACTGTTTCTACGCATATTCCCAGATTCCAGGATGAAGTTATGTACATACCTCTCCAGCTCTTATTGCACGCCCTCTGGGCATGTCTTGACAACATGCAGGTGAAACTGGGAACATATTTTGACTATTGCCTTCATAAACCTTTGGTGATTTGTACAATGACAGGTTTGTTTTCATAGACATTTTCCAAATATATACAGGCCTGACAGTTATATGACATTAAATGTAGCCTAAATGTCAGAGATTATCACACTGATATGCCAGGGGGACAGGGTAACAGCCAGCAGTTATGGTCCAATTATCTGGACATTCTGGACATATCTGTACAGTCGAGGGGTATAATTCTGCATGCAGCTTACTACCACTCCCACAATTTGAACCATGGCTGTATGTGCTAAAATAAAACAGTGAACATCACATTTGAGTGTGCTATATAGAAATTGCTGTGTATCTTTTCTCTGAATTTTGTCTGTAAGTCTCCTGTGGTTTTACTATCTGACCTTGTAATTACAACACTCTTATACAGAGTTTCCTAGACAGTTTTATTATGTAGCACTGTGTGGATGACAGTGATGAGTAATACCTTATTAGTCAAAGATACTGCAATACTAACAATGCCATAAAATACCAGGCTAAACAGTAGCAGTCCATGATTTCAATCTTTTATTTCTAGGCACAGTTTTCGTATCTGACAGACCTGTGGGGGAGAAGGATTGTTATCACTACCAGATTCCACATTATTATTATGCACATACATCTCACTCTGTTCCTGCACACACTCTGGTCATAGCTTCACAACATAGGGGTGGAGTTAGGACATACTTTGCTTATTACTCTCATAACACTTTGGTGAGTTGCTAGAGTGACAGGTTTGTCTTATAGATATATAGAACTGTAAACCAACACAACAGACCACAGCTCCAAATCAGGTGCAAAGTTTTATTGGTTAAGCGCTTTCTTCTTGCAACAGAGACTTCCTCAGTACAAACACACAATGTTAGCCCACCCCTTAAATACCCATGAATCAGTATCTAATTTAGTTAATTTAATTTAGCTTAATTAATTCAATTAAATCCCATGACAATGCTGAAAAAGAATAGTAATATAAATGTAAATATAAATATACAAATTTCCAAGTATAAAAAATAATAGAATGTTGTTCATAGGTTCATAGGTTCATAGGTTCATACTAGGCTATCTGCCCTAGGGCATTTATAAGCCTAGCCAGAATGTGTTTGGCTTTCGCCACCCATTTTAAATTTATTTTGCTATGCCATTTTTCGAGGTTAGTATACTGTGCCTCTATCTAACAGTGACACAGAAGTGATACCCGGGGTAAACCTACGATCTCCCATCCACTCATCAAGATTCCTCTTGAAGAGAGTCAATGAGGGACTCTGCCTAACCTGGACTGGGATTTTATTCCAGAGTGAAGGGAGCCTCTGGGTTATGAATCTGTCCCTCCAGCATGTCCTATTTATTTCAGTGCTGAGGTTCAAGTCTCTCGAGCAGAGCTCGATGGGATTTGATTTTCTGAGGTGCAGCATGTCCATTAATTCCGGTTGGACATGGCTTTATCGTCAGGCACAGATCTCCTCTGAACAGGCGGTATGCCACTGAGTAGAGCTGGAGTTTCTTTAACCGGGCAGCATATGGCATCTGTTTGAGCCCTTTGATCCTCTTGGTGAGGTACTTTTGGGGTCTTTCCAGTTGCTGCAGGTGTCTGGTAAGGTACATCCCAAAAGGGGCATTGTACTCAATTATGGGCCTGATGAGGGATGAGTAAAGAGGCACGATGACCTCCCCTGATCTAGATGTGAATCCCTTCATGATTAGGTGGGCTATATAAAATGTTTTTCTAACCACTTTGGCCACGTGGTTGTCAAATGAGAGATTGCTATCAACTTGGGTCCCCAACTTGTCTTAAATATTACCCTATTAAAACACAACCATTAAAACACTGAATTTAACCTATAAGGTATTTCAGTTTTAAAATACAAGCTATATTAATAGCCTCATTTATACCTGGATACTGTGTTGCATCTAATCTAAGTTGCCATTTTAATTCACAAATATTCAGGTGCAGATCAATAATTTTCCCCTGTGCATCTTTGGCAACATGGTCAACTACCAAAAACTTAAAACAATGATTGCTGTGCTCCTTAATATGTCTAAACAGGACATTAGTAATCTTACCCTTTCTCATATCGTACACATGTTCACTAACTCATGTTTTTAAGGATCTAGAAGTCTTTCCAATATAAAAAAAAACAGGGAACATTTGGCACTTAGCCAAATACACAGTGTTTACACTGTTATAGTTAAAATGCTCTTTAATAACAATGTTTTTACCATTTAGTTTGAATTTATCTTTAGTTTCTAGTATGTGGGTGCAAACATTGCACCTGCCACATTTGAAATTTCCAATAGGTCTATTGGAACAACAACCAAAACTATCTTTACCCAACTCAAAAAGATTTTTAAAAGACCTATCTTTTTTAAAAAAAATTTTTGGGCACAGGGGAAAGTTGTTGATCTGCACCTGGATATTTGTGAATTAAAATGGCAACTTAGATTAGATGCAACACAGTATCCAGGTATAAATGAGGCTATTAATATAGCTTGTATTGTAAAACTGAAATACCTTATAGGATAATTTCAGTATTTTAATGGTTGTGTCTTAATAGGGTAATATTTAAGATAAAATTCTATTTTTTTATACTTGGAAATTTGTATATTTATATTTACATTTATATTAATATTCTTTTTCAGCATTGTCATGGGATTTAATTGATTTAATTAAACTAAATTAAATTAAATTAATTAAATTAGATGCTGATTCACGGGTATTTAAAGGCTGGTTTAACATTGTGTGTTTGTTCTGAGGAAGTCTTTATTATGAGAAGAAAGAGCTAAACCAATAAAACTTTGCACCTGATTTGGAGCTGTGTTCTGTTGTATTGGTTTACAGTTCTATAGTTCTAAAGTTTGTCTTGTTTGGTTTGGTGGAATTCACAACACCATGGATTCTACAGCTACCAATGGTGAAGTTTTGGATTTATTACACAAAATAAATCAACAATTGGCAGTACATACTGCACAGATTCAGAGTTTAATGAATAAAACTGATTTACCAGTGGCTAATAATCACTTTGGAAGTCTGGAGCTTCCCTTAACCCAGCCCATGCAGACTATCCAAGGAATACCTGATGCCAGTACCACTGGACAGAATGAGAATGGTCCCAAACAGGGGAATTAACTCTTGGCTGGTAATGGAATTTCTGTGATTGAAGATGGGGAAGAAGCCTGGAAGACAAATAGTTTTAACTTTAATTTCCATGTGAGTAACGATAGCCATGCACAGAATTCTCAACAATCTGCTACCTAGGCAGAAAAGCTAAAAACATTTGAACATGATCTGCTTGTTTACAAAAAACTCCAGATGGAAAATTCATATTTGGAAAAGAACATTGAGTTGGGGCATGTTCTGAGGGGTTTAAGGTTGTGGAGATATCCCAATGATGCGGATGAAAATGATGAATTTCTTAACGAGTTGCACGCACTGTTTGATCATATGGGCATTGAAATTATGCGCCTGATGATCAAATATAACAACCAGGCATTAGCAACCCAATGTAATAGTTTGGATATTCTTAATCATTTCATTCTTGCAGACTATGATTATCAAAAACATTGGGTTAGTTATTTAGAGATTCAAAAAAATGTGGACAATACTTGTAGTACTATTTTTTTAAGAAAACAGAATAAGCTCAGAAGGGATATAAATGAATATTCCCTTAACGAATTTTACCCTTGTTCACTGGGGAATAGAGCAAGTGATGAGCGAGGTACATCCAATAGTGAGTCAAGAGGGCAGAACAAGTGACATCAGAGCAGAGGTTTCAAAAAGGAAGGTGTTTCAATTCTACAACTGGTGAGGAGTTTAACAACAGAGTTAGGCGGTCTGAGAGGCTCCGTGGATAAAATAATCAGCCTTCCCATTTTTCCAAGGGCAAAAACAATGGATTATACAAGGCAAGGAGCCAGGCCGAAAAAGACCAAAAACAGGGTTTGATAGCTTCTTTTATTTGTGACGATGATTCCGATTCACTAGTTGTAAGTAATGTTTTTTTTTTAGTACTAATTTTGCAGTTTCGCATTGTGGATCGGTTCACGTCACATTAAATTCAAATACTGTGACTGGCCCTAGTGCTGTCAATGAGATTTGTTTTAATGGGGAACTGGTTGCTAGCCAGACAAATTTGTCTGAATTTAGGCCAGAGACTTGTGGTTGTAACAAAGATGCTTTTAATGCACAACAAGCCGGGAGGCTTGAAACTGTATTAAATGATGTTATCTGTAATGTTGAGGATAACTTGGATATTGCTATTAATTGTTTTACTTTAGATAATCAAAATGATGCTGACAATGCTGTTAAAAATGTTGTTGATAATGTTTATATATGCAATAGTAAGGTAAAATCTTTCAATTGTAATAATGGGGCAGTTGAAAATGCTGTCCTCGAGTCAGTTGATTCTTATGAATTTATTGTACCTAGTTTACGGTATGAAAATTTGGATTTGGCAACAAGACTTCATGCAGATATGGAAAATGCTAACCTTAATTCTGCTGATTCCACAGTTGGTGTAGAGGATCACATTGTGGAGAATGATGTTTCAAATCCAATAGAGAGTTCAGCGTATTGGGCCAGCTATGATTTGATTGGTAAGGGTAGTGGGGTGGATGGCCTAATGTGTGCTGATGCTGTGGATGCTGTCATTCATGGTTTGTCGTTTGGCCTGGAGGATGGCGACCGTGGGAAATTTTGTTTAACTGGTTTAGTGGACCCTGACTATGACCAAAATGTAGTTTTCAGTGATTCTTGCATTATAGTCAATAATAGTGCTAATGATTTAAAAAAATTTAATTATTCATTTAAAGTTGTGAGAATTGAACATGCTGACCTTCTAGCAAAAGGTTTTACTTTTGTCCCTGCGAGAAGGGGGAATATCGTTGACACTATAATTGATTTAAAATGTTTTACGCGTAAGCTAAACCTTAAGGTGTGGTTTAATGATGATAGTAATTTTGGAGAAGCTGGGCAGGTTAGGTTATCAAGACCAAGAGCCTTTAATCCACCACTGAATAATGCTATAATTATTTATGAAAATATTTGTGAGAAAGACATTAGACAGTATTTTAAATGTTCTCAGCTTGCAAGTAATGGTAATCTAACTGTAAATGAGCATGATTTACTAGGAGAGTTTATCAGTGATAAAGCTATATGGATTATGAAACCCGACAAGGGAAATGGGGTGGTTTTAATGAATAGAAGTGAATACCTAGACAAAATGAATTCTTTGCTTATGGATGGGACCTATGGGGAAAGTTCCCTTAATGAGATCCATATAGCTTATAGAAAGATTGATTTGGCATTGGATGACATGGTATTTCAAGGCCAAATTAGTCTGGATGAATATGAATTCATGAAAAATGACCACCCCATGATACCTAATGTTTTCGGAATATCGAAAATTCATAAGGGTTTGTCAAATTTGAAATGTCGCCCCATTGTTGATGGATATAGATCAAAGACTTGTTTTATTAGTAAGTTTTTGGATCACCTTTTACAAAAGGGCTTGAAAAAGTTTAACTACATTATGAGAGATTCATGGCATTTCCTGGAGAAATTAGAGCATATTAATATATCTCCTGGAATGATTATGGTTACTAAAGATGTTGTCAACTTGTTTGGGGTTATACCCCATAATGAGGGTGTTCAATGGTTAGAAAGACAGCTAATGAGAACCCAAATGTGTGACCAGGATTCCATCAATAAGATTACTGCCCTTATGGATATAGTTTTAAATAACAATTATATACATTTTGAAGGTCAGTACTTCAAACAGTTGACTGGTGTTGCAATGGGAGCCACTTGTGCCCCCATTTTTGCCAATTTTATCATGTCCTTCTGGGAGCAGGAATTTATAATGAATAGTGTGTATTGGCCCAACATTTTGCACTACACCAGATACTTAGATGATTTGTTTCTGGTGTGGAAGGGCACTGAGGAACAACTAAAGGGTTTTCTCACTTACATTAATAATACTGTGGATTGTTTGCGGTTCACCTACCATTACAATAAAGTGAACATTTCAATTTCATATTTAGATATCAATTTGTCTTGCAATGATGGTGATGAAGAAATACTGTGTTCCAATATATATAGAAAACCCACCTTCTCAAATTCCTATTTGGAATTTAGTAGTTGGCATCCCATGTACCAGAAGAAGTCTATTGTCAAAGGTAAACTGGTCAGGGCGGCTAGCATGGTTAGTTTAGACTGTCATTTTTTAGATAAGGTGAATTTTATCATCAGTATGTTTACCAATAGGGGATACCCTGACACTTTTTTGAAAAGAATCAGCAAGGAAGTTGTGGAAAAGCGTAACAAGGGCTTGTATAGGCCAATTTTGAGTGGAACAACAAGGACTAAGTTAGAATAAGTTTTTAATGTGAATAAAGGAATAAGAGCAGGATTTGACCTGAGTGTCATTACGACCTTTAATCTCGATACAGAAAAGATTGCTGACATTTTTGTTAACAATTGGGACATTTTGAGTTTTGACAATAATGTACAGTCCAAAGTGGGTAGGGTGCTCCCAAAAAATTGTTTTTAGAATAGATAGGTATTTTAAAAATCTTTTCGAGTTGGGTAAAGATAGTTTTGGTTGTTCAAATGTGGCAGGTGCAATTTTTGCACCCACATATTAGAAACTAAGGATAAATACAAACTAAATGGTAAAAACATTGTTATTAAAGAGTATTTTAACTATAACAGTGTAAACATTGTGTATTTGGCTAAGTGCCAAATTTGCCCTGTTTTTTTTATATTGGAAAGACTTCTAGATCCTTAAAAACTCGAGTTAGTGAACATGTGTATGATATGAGAAAGGGTAAGATTACTAATGCCCTGTTTAGACATATTAAGGAGCACAGCAATAATTGTTTTAAGTTTTTGGTAGTTGACCATGTTGCCAAAGATCCACAGGGGAAAATTATTGATCTGCACCTGACTATTTGTGAATTAAAATGGCAACTTAGATTAGATGCAACACAGTATCCAGGTATAAATGAGGCTATTAATATAGCTTGTATTGTAACACTGAAATACCTTATAGGTTAAATTCAGTGTTTTAATGGTTGTGTTTTAATAGGGTAATATTTAAGACAACATTCTATTATTTTTTATACTTGGAAATTTGTATATTTATATTTACATTTATATTACTATTCTTTTTCAGCATTGTCATGGGATTTAATTAATTTAAATTAAACTAAATTAAATTAAATTAATTAAATTAGATACTAATTCATGTGTATTTAAGGGCTGGGTTAACATTGT
Source organism: Protopterus annectens (assembly GCF_019279795.1). Taxonomy (NCBI): domain Eukaryota; kingdom Metazoa; phylum Chordata; order Ceratodontiformes; family Protopteridae; genus Protopterus; species Protopterus annectens. The sequence continues at coordinate 367,787,588 of NC_056730.1, read as the reverse complement.
GTGTTTGTTCTGTGGAAGTCTCTATTACGAGAAGAAAACACTAAACAAATAAAACTTTGCACCTGATTTGGAGCTGTGTTCTGTTGTGTTGGTTTGCAGTTCTATAGTTCTAACGTTTGTCTTGGTTGGTTTGTTCTTGTACATATATTTCTGTCAGTTATGATGTCTGACAATCAGTTGTATGTCATTATTTGCTGCCTAAACATCTGGGATCATCCCACTGATTTGCCAGGGGGACAGCATGACAGGCAGGGAACATATACCAATTATCTGGACTTTCTGACAATATCTGTACTGTTGTGGGGGTATGATTCTGCATACAGCTTACTACTACTCCCAGGATTCAAACCATAGCTGTTTGTGCTAAAAATGCAACACTTCACATCTCAGTTGAGTGTGCTATTTGGATTATGTTGTCTATCTTTTCACTGTTTTCTGTCTAAGTCTCTCTCAGTTGCACAATATGACCACTTGTGATTACAACAGTCGTATACAGACATTCCTACGCATTTTATTTATGTAGCACAGTGTGGGTAACAGTGCTTAATACAACAGTACTATTAAGAGATTGCAACTCTACATTACCATATGATCCCAGAGTAAACACAAGCAGTCCAGGAGTTAGACCTTTATTGCCAGGCTGTTAACCTTTTATTTACATGCAACCTATATGACACATTTCCTGCCATATTGTCTGGTTTATTCAGTACATGCTATACACAATACAGGTTTTATACTGTCAATTAACTTTCTACTACTTTTATATTTATTTCTTATGACAGTACATGCAAGATTATTACTAACCTGCCTCACGATGCAACCTCTGCAGTCTACAGGCATGGGCTTCCCGATTCACAGCCCACTCATCTGCTGCTGTGAAAGACATAAGAGGTGTATTTAGCTATACCTATCCATAATATACATGAGCTGGCAATTATTAAACAGGTAGTAGACTGATACTTACACATGGCTGGGACATCACCTGTCTGCCTAGCCTCTTGGATCCACTGATCCAAGAGCTCCCTCTTTCTCTGTTTCTGATAAGCATAGTGATGCCTGACCTGCTCACCAGTTTGAGGGATGCCAGTGGCACTGGTGAGGTCACGGGCGAGATGGTCCAAGGCTTCTGCTTTATATTGGGAACCCTGGTACTGGCCCTGCAGCAGTCTCTGGTCATTGTCTTTTACAAGGAGTCCTGCCATGACTTTTGACTCCTGGATGCCTTAGCGCTGTGGCCAGAAGCACGATCCTTCAGCCACACCAGTCATAGTGCCTACAGGAGGAATTTGTAACCAGTTTTGAGATGTATTCCCACCTGTTGGGTTTAAATAGGGCTGATTTCCCACATTTTGCCATGATTGGACGGTTTTAAAAATGCTAAGCTATGGGCAAACCTGCTTACTTAACGTTGGCATTGCTTAAAGGGGTATACCAATGGGCAAACGGATTTAGCTGGCCTACACATTGCTTACACCTAGTAAGCAGGGGTGTGCAATGCTTAGCATTGCTTAATTTTAAATTTGCACACTATTTGCTTTTTGGCATTGATTTATCATTCATTACATGTTATATATGTGTTTGGCATCCATGATTCATGTATACGTACACTGTATGGGGTCCTTGTGTTTATTGGGGGATTTCAGCACTTTATTACAATGACACCTCACATCTGGACTTAATGCAGTACTCCAGTTCACATATTTATGCTATGTAGTGGGTTATACAACATCAACCTGTATATAGATTCCTTTCACATGTAAATTTTGATTTTCCTATAGTGAGGATCTGTTTGGAGATACCTCAACCTTGCATACTGCTGTGATGGCTTACTGGTTAGCTACTGTGATTGTAGTGTACAGGGTCCTGGGTTCAAGTCCTGCAAGGGCTGTTTATTTTGTTGCTGTGCAGAACAGTGGCTGTTGGATACAGAGTGATTAAGGCACTTTTAAGCAACTGTAAGCAGGTTTGCATGGTCTTGCGGGACGGTAAGCAATGCTAACTTCCGGTTAAATATGCTTACAGAGAATTAGCTTCAAAATTGCTTAACCTGTGTGCACATTGCTTACCCCCATGCAAACAGGCTTAAACCCTCTTACTACTGCTTACAAGTGCTTACTCCCACTTGCCCCCACACTAATTTAGACAGACATGTAACATGTCTCTTGGAAAGGTGGTGGATTTGAAAACACTATGGATTTATCATTCATTACACATTATACCTTCAATCCGTATCCCTAATTCATGTGTACATATACTGTATGGGGCACTTGTGTTTATCTTTGGATTTTACAACATTATTACAATGACACCTCACATCTGCATTTAATGCAGTACCCCAGTTCACACATATATGTTATTAAGTAGGTTATACGGCTAAAAGTGTTCATAAAGTAATTTGACAAGGAAAATGGAATTTATTACAGTGAGAATCAAACTACGAATGACTGCTCACTAGGCAAATGCTCTGAAAAATACACTATTGCAGTACTGCTTCATTTGCATGTATCTTGCTATTTATCTTCTTGTGCCATTTAAGCTATAGTATGCATAGCTAAGCAATGGGCAAACCCGCGCATCTATGGTTAAATTTAATCTGTTTGATAAAAAAAATTTTTCTACTGCTATTTACTCTTAGAAGGGACAGGTTTCACTTATTGCTGCGGATTCCTACATGCATCTGCACATTTGGCAGACGTCCTAGCAACCCCCCCATACCTCTCAACCTCTTAATGCACATTATCTGGACAAAGCTTGACAACATGAGGTCCAGCTATGGATATATTTTAATTATTGCTCTTATAAACATGGGACAGTTGCAAGAGTAACAGGATTGATTTTAATATACATTTTCTGATGGATTTTGGTATATGACACTCATATGTATGCCATTATTTTACGGCTTCATTCCTGACATTGTCCCATGATTTCAGGGTAAAACTGGGGTACAGGCCAAATGTATGGGCAACAAATGTGTGGACATTATGCAATGATTTGTACAGCTGGAAGGTATGCAACCTCCTATGAGTGCTCTCACTCATTGTTATTGCCTAACAGCACTTTCTGAGTGCAGGGGCATGTGTATTGTCAGAGCTCTGCTCTCAGAGACACCCCCAGTACTTGTCCATGCTCCGTGCCCATTTAGGACCAGAGGCAGAACTCCTCCATTACTATGCATGGCACGCTGCCTTGCTGCTCCTAAGCAGTCACTTCCATGCAGAAATAAGCTATTCCTGCATGGAACCTTACTGAATCCTGAGGACAGTTTATTCATTTTTTAATGCAGCATTGCTTCAGCTCAGAAAATGTGTATTCCTGCAATGTTTTCACATCTAAGTAGTTGTAGTCCATTATCATTCATTTCAGTTACCCCGCCTTCAGTGACAGGCAGTGTTGTAGAAATGTAAAGTTTTCCTTCTGCTACTTGTCTTTACTTTTATTATTATTATTATTATTATTATTATTATTAAACTGTATTTTTTTAACTTGAGGCTGTACAACCCCAGATGTGGCTTTATTAAGTAAGAGGATTATTAGGGGTGGTTAAGTTTGGGTCCCACTTCATATAGTTCTGACAATTTAGTATATTTTTTTGACAAAATTGTCTGTCACTGAAGACAATCTTAATGAATGCTACTATGTGACAGTGCATTCACTTTGTTGTAATATATACTTTATTCTGTACCAATATTTGCTAGTTCAAAAATCTTAATTTTTGTTGCTGCTTTCATGTTTCTAAAGTCAGTTTCCATCATAGTTTACTTAATACAGCAACAGGACTTCTTTAACATCAGATCTGTAGTTTTCAATTGTTCCTAGAGGCAGTCCTCTTGCTTAGTTCTAGAAAGCTGCTGATGTTGTTCCCAATGGATCATACTATTGTTATTCCTCAGCAGTACTTTCTGGAAAGTGTTCACATTTCTTAATGAGATTTTTTCATTGCTTGGATCATTATTATCCATTGTTTTGAGCACACTAGGAACTCAGGGTAATAAACTGCCACTGCTTGCCAAAGTTGTAAAATTCCTGGTACACTTCTTCAGGAATTAAAAGCCTTGCAAAGTTTGATTTCAACACCCTTATAACAACAATAACACTAACTGAGTTGCAATGTGACTTAATGTCAGGATGTATGGACATTTTCAGTTCTAATCTATACGCAGGAGAAAATATGCATCTTTGAATTGAAATAAAGCTTTTCCTGCTATTCTGCAAGGAAAGCATGGAATATCATGTTGCATTATTCCAGTTTTTGATCTTTATTTCTGATCATGCTACATACAATCTATTTTCTGTTTTCAATTATGTCAGAGAAACATGCAACACTAGAAGCACTATCCTTTCATATGGTCATAGCTGTGTTTGACTCATGAATTCCATTTTGTATAATTCCATACAGTTTGGTAGGAGAAATAGTTTGCACCTTTAAATAACTATGCATGGATCTAGTCCACAAGTTCATTGCTGTGTATTTATCTCATTTGTACTTCTTCCTGCTGCCATATGTTTGTTGCTGCCATTTAGCCTGGGTAATAACTAACAACAGTCCAGTGTTAGGACCAGTTACTTTACCTGATTAACAAAGAAAATGAAATGAAATATGAATAAAATAATAAGCCTTGAACATGCAAACGTTCTTCTGTATAGATAAATTAAGGTCCAATGATTGGATGAAGTAACTTGTCATTATTTGGCATTCCTGATGTTATAACATTACAAATAAACTGTAATACAAAATCATCCTTTGTACAATTTTGGGGTTGGGAGGGTGGCTTAATGGCTAAGGTGTTTGCCTTACAAACACAAGGTACAGGGTTTGAGTCAAACAAGGGATAATTGGCTAGGCTTAAAATGGCTTGAAAGGGCAGTTAGCTTAGTACTAAACTATGAACTATGAACTATGAACATGATTTAAGCTTTTCTAGTTTATCAACAGGCAAAGACAATTCATAAACATACCTAAAGGATATATATATATATATATATATATATATATTTTTCATAACAAAAAAAATTACAGAGAAGAAAAAATGATTGCTATGCATTTTAAAGCATTTTATGAAAGTAATGCTGATTTATTAGTGTACAATTTTATAACAAATTGAATGCAAGGATGATACAGATGAGTTATTGAAACAAAGATTATTGTATAAAGAAAGCAGTTATATTTTAAAGTATAATACATTGATTCCTAAAGGTTTAAACAACAAAATAAATTGGATGTGTCTGCTTTAAAAGTTGATTGTTTAATTAATTGATGTGATTAGCAATGTAATATAGAAGGAGTGTCTTTTTATAGCTTTTTTATTCCATGAAGGTGGTTACACCGAGGCACTAGAAGAATAAATTGCTTTTTTAGTACAAAGTTTCTTTCCTTTATAGGAACAACGTTTGGTATCCTGTTGTAGTTTTGGGATTTTGTGGAGGCGAGAGTGTTGTTACTAGTTATCCAGGATGTCTTCAATCCAAATGTGGATGTCCCTCGACCGTTCTGAGAAGATGTTTTATCTGCCCTAGGTGCTACTGGAGGTTTGGGCTCTTAAATGGGCTCATAAATGGCCATGGAACATTGTTTAAATAAGTCTACACATGTTACTGGGCAACTACTGAAAGGTCATCCAGTAAGTCAAGGTACTGGTCCACTTTTTGAGTTGGTGGTTAACAAAAGGGCTAAAAGAGTTATTGATCCCTTTGTTTCAGTAGACATATGTTAAATGTGATGCCCTCTGACAAAAGGGAAATTTGTGAGAAATTTGAAAAATTACTTGAAAAAGAGACTAAAACTTATTTGAATATTTTGGGCTTACAACGTTATATAGACTTGGACATTACCCCTAGGGGTCTTCGCTTTGTCAAAAATCCCAGTACACCATTTAACTAAGATTGCCCAGTAGAACAATTTCAGTAATGGTGGTTAAAAGCCTCCTATATATCTGTAATTGAATGGTTGCACATATTATTGGAGAGGGAGCAAATAAAACATAGAAACTTGAAACAAGAGCTGACTTTGTTAACTCAAACTTTAAACAGCTTGCTGGGAGCAGAAAATAGTACAAATTTGGTGGAAAGGATTAACAAGAAACTATTTTTGTTGGAGGCTGAAATAATTGAATACAAAAAGACTAAATTAATCAAGGAAATCAATGATTATGAAGCAGGGCGTGCTTTTTCATTACAGACCAATAGAAAATCAAGGAAGCAATGACGTCAGTGCGTAAGCTTTAAAAACATGACTTCTACTTCTTTTATATCTTTGGAGGGTACCAGTCACTACAGCACTGATGTGAATGAAGAATTTCCTGATTTGCCTCACCCACAGAGACCTGATGAGTATCGGCAGACTTTTCGTGGTCAAGGCAATCAGCACCAGCAGCAGCAATATGAACAGTGACAGGGTCAGAAATGGAATCGGAACGGGAGTTATAATGGATACAGCTCGGAAGGGGGACAAAGGACAGACTGTAAACAGGGACAAGGTACAGGACAATACCATAATAAAAGATTCAGACGTTAAGGTATGTTCTGTATCAAATTTAGTATTAAATCTTTCTCAATGTGAATTATTAGATGAACAAATAGCTGTACTAAATCTTGGTTTGAAGTTTGTACCTACAGTTATACCAAGAAGCCGTGTATTAAGACAGGAGTTTTTTAGGTTTATACGCAAATTACACCTGAGGTATTATTTTTCCATGCATTTAAATAAGTCTATTTTATATGATAGTAATGCATTATAGCAATAACCCACACCCAGAAGTGGGTTATTGCTATTATACTATGACATTATTTAAGAAAAGAAATAATTACTTTTCTTAAATAATGGCATTGTATAATGCCTCTTTGCTGCCCTTCCGCAGCTGGCTGGTATCCGCGGCAGTTCTGATGTACTGCGCATGCCTACACAGTACATCAGAGCTGTGGCCAAAAGCAACGGAGAAAGCAAGATCTCTGTTGCTTTTTACTGTTTCGCTATGTTAAATGGGTTTAACATAGCGAGACAGCTTTAAAATAAGCAACGGAGATCTTCGTTGCTTTTTTAAAACCTGTGTCGCTATGTTAATCTCTTTTAACATAGCGAGACAGTGTTTTAAAAGAGACTTATACTAATGTAAAAAGTCCGGGTGACCGGACCTTTTTCCATTAGTATAAGTCGATTTACAACATGCACGCTGGCCAATCAGCGTGCACGTTTTGGAATATTAATGGGGGGTCATGGTATAATGTATAATAATGACTCTGACTCAAGTTTTTTTCATGTTGTGAGGATGAAAATGATTTTTTATATAATGAGAGTGATAGTGATGTGGAAAGTATGAATGCTTATTGTAAAATAGATGTGTCGGATATTCCAACATTAAGTAACTTTATCCCCCATTTGATAATATGCATATATCGCACTTTAATTTTATGATTAATTTTGATGGTGATAACATTTGTAAAGGTCTGACACTAAAAGAATGGCAAGCATTGAAAGAGTTGTGCAGTAGGAATGACTGGTAGTAAAGGCCTCAGATAAGGGCAACACAATAGTAATTATGAATGTCTTACAATATCACAGAATGTGTATGGACCATTTAGACAATACTGAAGTGTACATAAAATGTGATAGAAAAGTATATGAACAAGCAATGCTTAATTATGAAAAAATGCTTGATAGAAGTGTTAGGTTGGGATACTTCACAGAGAAGGATGTAAAGGAAAGATTATTTAATAGGAACAGTGAGAAAGCTGTTTTCTTCTGTTTACCGAAAGTTCATAAGAGGTTAGAGAACCCCCCCGGCAGACCCATAACACCTGCATGTAAATATTTTTGCATAATATTAGTTCAGTACTATATAAAATCTTGATGCCTTATGCACAAAAATTGTCAGCTTATGTACAGGATAGCTTTGATTTTTTGGCTAAAATCTCTCCAATAATGTGGAATAAGAATAAATATTGGCTGGTTTTAGATGTTAAAAGCCTATATACCAGCATTAAGCATGAGGATGGTATAAAGGCCACTAGATATTTCTTAGGAGACAGTCCTTTCTCTCATTTTGTTTCTGATTTGGTAGATTTTTGTTTAAAAAAATATTTTTATTTTGACAATGAATTATATAGACAAAAGCAAGGTACAGTGATGGGGGCAGCGTTTCCCCCCATGTATGCACATTTATGTCCTTTTTTAATTTCTTTTTAATTTAAGTTAAATTTTATGCAAAAATATGTGAATTTTTATTTTCGTTACATAGATGATTTAATTTTAGTATGTGAGAATGGCTGGGAGGAAATAGAGAGTTTTGTGAAAGAATTACATAGAAATCCATTTGGTTTGGCTTTTGATGGCCTACAGAAGGGCAACAGAGTTATATATTTAGATCTCATATTAGAAGGAAATAGTGATGGAAAAATTGTTACAAATATACACAGAAAATTTATAGATGGAAGCCAATATCTGTGGGCTACCATCTGCCATCCACCTCATATTTTAATGGCTTTACCATATGGTGAGATGTTACACATTTCTAAGCTGTGTAATGATAAAACTTTACTGACACAAGAGATGAATGCCACCATTAAGATGTTTATGGCAAAAGGCTATAACACTGGTGATATACAGGAAGCTCAAGATAGGGTTTGGAATGAAATAGAAAAGTTAAGATATAGCAGGGGGGAGAATAAGATCAACATTTTTGCCTGAGGTTAACACAGGAGAGAATAAAACTGTAGTTGCTATATATTTTGTAACAGGTTATAACATTAAAAGTGGGGAAATAAAAAAAGTAATAGAGCATTGTTGGAAATATTTAATACAGGACAAATTTTTGGCTAGCATCTTTCCACATAAACCTTTCTTTTCTTATACCAGGGGTAGAAATCTTAGGAACATGGTTGTTCATGGTATGTTTACCATGCCAGCCTTGGGACCAGTTAAGGCTCCATCTATGAAGGGTATGGTGAAATGTGGTAGGTGCAATATATGCACCCACACTGTAACTTCTTTTCATAGAATAAATGGTATAAGATTTGAATCTAGAGGTACATTCTCTTGTAAAAGCAAGGGAGTCAAATATGCTCTGAAATGTCCTTGTCACCTATATTATATAGGTAAAACAAAAAGAGAGTTCCAAATAAGGTTTATGAAACATTTAGGAGACATAAAAAATTACTGAGAAGAAAAAATTGATTGCTACGCATTTTAAATGATTTCATGAAAGTAATGCTGATTTATTACAGTGTACAATTTTAGAACAAATTGAATGCATGGATGGTACAGATGAGTTATTTAAACAAAGATTATTGTATAAAAAAGTATTTATATTTTAAAGTATAGTACATTGATTCCTAAAGGTTTAAACAACTAAATGAATTGGAAGTGTCTTCTTTAAAAGTTGATTGTTTAATTAATTGATGTGATTAGCAATGTAATATATGAGGAGTATATTTTTGTAGCTTTTTTATTCCATGAAGGTGGTTACACTGAGGCACTAGAAGAATAAATTGCTTTTTTAGTACATGGCTTCTTTCCTTTATAAGAACAACATTTGATATACTGTTGTAGTTTTGGTAGGAGAAATAGTTTGCACCTTTAATTAACTATGCATGGATCTAGTCCCACAAGTTCATTACTATGTATTTATCTCATTTGTACTTCTTCCTGCTGCCATATGTTTATTGCTGCCATTTAGCCTGGGTAATAACTAACAACAGTCCAGTGTTAGGACCAGTTACTTTACCTGATTAACAAAGAAAATGAAATGAAATATAAATAAAATAATAAGCCTTGAACATGCAAAAGTTCTTTTGTATAGATAAATTAAGGTCCAATGATTGGATGAAGTAACTTGTCATTATTTGGCTTTCATGTTCTTATAACATTATAAAGAAACTGTAATGCAAAATCATCCTTTGTACATGATTTAAGCTTTTCTAGTTTATCAACAGGCAAAGACAATTCATAAACATACCTAAAGCATATACATCTTTTTCAAACAAATCATCCTTGCACTTAGTCAGATGTGCTCTACTCAGAGCATCATCTATGTGCATTAGTTTGCTCGGGTTATATATAACTTGCTAATTCTGCTTTGTAGAGCTGGTAACATCCTTTGAAGTCTTGCAAGTACTTGTGTAAATATTTTTGAATATGCTCTGGAGCGGTTTCTGATCTGATTATATTATTATCCTTTTTCCTATGATATAGACATGAAATGTCTGACAGCCAAAGATTATAGCTAACATCTCCTTTACTAACTGTGCATAGTGAGTTTGAGCAGCAGCCAACACTCTGGATCTAAGCCATTGGTCTGCCATTCTGCAGCAACATGGCACCATGGCCTTTTGATAATATCTGCCTGTAGAACAGTAGGTTGCAGTACTTCAGAGAACTGAAGTGTAGGTGACACAGTGTCTAGATGTTTTAGCATTTAGAAGCATCTTTCATGCACCAATGACCAAAATTATGCCTCATCATTTTTCTCATTAGTATACCTCTCAACTGTAGAGATTTTCTCAGAATATCCAGATTTTTGCCTGATATTTTTGGCCTGTTCCTCCTGAAATTTGTGATTTTCTGGATTTTTGTGGCAAATCAGAGAGGACTGAATTCACTAAATAATGGCAGTCATTTCAATTTCAGACTTCATATTCTTCATAAAAATGCATTGTAACACAAGACCTTTTATTCTAGCAACTTTCTAAGTTTATAACAGCAATATTTAAAATCTATCACTATTTTGAGGGCTTTGTCCCCCCATTATTTTTGACTTTGTCCAATTTTTTTTTTTGCTAAGAGGTTGACAGCTATGCTCATTAGTACTGTTATATCTCACCAGGTAGGGATAAACTTAGAAATATACTGCACTATGCCTATGGAAAGAATCTGCATGTTTAAAATAGTTTTAACTCTGTCAGCATCAGGTTTATGACTTTCTGAACACAAAACATATCCCATGAACACTAATGTAGCATTTGCTTGAATTTAGTTTTAAGCCTTTCTGCATCAGGATTTCTATAAGTTTTGCAGAAATAGCTCATGAGTCAGCTTTACAGCTCTCTAGACTAGAGTATCATCAATTATGCTGAATTTGCCATATAGACCTTTAATTACACCTTCTAATATTCCATGGTACACATCTCAAAGCAAAGAGATTTCCAATAAGAATTTTATCTGTGTTTTTCTGTATTTGTACTAAATAAACACAAGTTGGAACCAATTTTGCATAGTGTAATTTACTAAGTTATTTGTTAACACTAAAAATAGAAAATGGGGTGGAACTTAGATAATCGAGTGAAAGCAACAACCTTTCAGACCTCTGTAGAATAATTTAAACTAATAGGAAAATATTTATGAGAAATTTCTTCACAACCTATCAGTAGTTGTTTAGATTTACTCTCTTCTGAATTGTCAGGTGTTATAAAACTTATCCTTTAAGAATTATTTAGAGAATCATTGTTTGAAGATAAATGAGTAATTCCAATCATTCTCTCACTGACATGTCTTTATGCAGCTGGTGACATCTACAGTTCAGGAATTATCTATGAAAATATATGATTTTCAGGAGAAGAAGAAAATCTGAGAGCGAACTCCTTAAAACAAACTGACATTTTAAAGAAATGCTACAACAGCACCATACCAAAATCACAGGCATGGAGAATGCTTCAAATGATTTAGATGGAAGACTGAAAAAAGAGGAAACACAAACAGAATACCTACTAAGGCAACCACTTAAATTAGATGACCTGGAAAACAGAGAGAGGAGATGCAACATAAGAATTTTGGCTTTCCTGGAAAAAAAAGGAAATCAATTTCTTTTTTAATCTCCTGGAAACAAGAAGTATTAAACTTCCAAGAAGGATTCTCCTATGGGATCAAATGAGCATAATGAACTATAGGTAAGCCTATGCCTGCCACTTCATTTTCACCTTCAAGATCTATAGTAATTAAATATCTTTCTTATATCAATAAAGACTTAATTCTTAAAACAACATGGAGAAAGGCTGTCTTGAAATATGCTCAAAGTAACATCAGTTCTGACAATGACAATTCATCTAAAACTATAGAATTGAGGAAAATCTGTTGGCCTCTCATGATGCTTCTTAAACAGAATGGAAAAAAAACTCAGATAATTTTCCCTGCAAGAATACAAATAAACCTACCAAATGCTACCAAAATCTTCAGTAACTTTGAAGAAGCTATTATATTTGTAAAGAACAAAAAACTCATCCCAATGACTGAAGATAAGGATTGGACAACTCCTATCCTAAAAAGATCTTCAGAGAGAAACACTGAATCTGTCACAAATTACAGTGCTAAAGTCTTGAAGACCACTGCTACAAAGTAATAGGAACCTGCTGCATTAAACTCTCTCTAAAGGTTTGATATCAATAACTAAGAAACACTGATATAATAGGAAAATATGTGAAATCAAAATGGTTAAAACCCCTTTAGAAAAACTGCCAAGCTTCATTATCTACATAAAGGTAGCTGTTTTTTATACATTATGATTGATGGCACTCTTCACAAAATATCACAGTATTATCTTATTATAACCTTATTAACTTATGACCCACTTTCTTGTACCTGAAGTCTTTTGTTTATCTGACAAAGCTGACCCTTTGCCAGCATGGGTGTTAAATGTGTAGTTAATATAACCGATTTCAGCCACTTTATATGTTACGTAATACCGGGTGTGCTGTATACTTTGCTGGCATGGTTGTTGTTTGTGTAGTTAACATGATGCATTTCTCTATGCCATATTATGCTGGGTGTGCAGTTTATCAGCATGATAGTAGACGGTTTAATTGAAACGATAGTTTTCTGTTACTCTATATGCCATGTTATACTGGGTATGATGTTCATATATGGGTTGTATGTATGTATATATATATATATATATATATATATATATATATATATATATATATATATGTATATGTGTGTGTGTGTGTGTGTACATTTTTTTAGGGGATGTCAACTATTTTTTGTTGACAGATGATTTGTAGATATGTTGATATGCAAGAGGGAGTGCAATATGCTGGATTGCTTTGTCTGTGGGTTGTTTCCTGTTTGGACAGTGTTGATCTATCTAGAGTGGAATTTCACTACTCCTTTTGTGGGACATGTTGACTCCCCTACCCACAATTCCCCCCACCCCCACATCAATTACATTTATACATAGTTATCCACTCCCCACACACCCAACAACCAATCCATATCCCTCCCACCCAGCATTTAGTCAAACATACCACACCTACAAATCCAACCAATTGCCACCTCTCCTTAATAATGAAGATATATCTGCTGCGAATGTCACTACTATCCTTCTTAGTATGTACCTATCACATTACATCTTACAACTACCCAGAACAGGACAACTTCCCACAACCCCACAAAGCCACTGCCAATTTCTCTCCCATCCTATCTCCTTACTCCCTAACAATTAACCCCAGATTATACAATACTACTGCGGTAAGCTATAGCCATATTAAACTCTTTACCTTTTACCCCAAATCAACAGCAACCCAAAAATACTGTACCATACTAGAAAAACTAGCAAAATTAATGCATAATGCCCATCACCAGCTCCTCAGTGCTGGTGATATCCACCCAAACCCAGGACCTAACAATACAAGTCCACTAACCAATTCACATCAGCTTCCCAAAACAATACAACTTAACTCCAGGCCATTAAACAGTCTACTCCTCCTAAACCTAAATATTAGAAGCATAAACAACAAAACACATGAACTACATACTCTAATCTCTCAATACTCCCCAGATATAGTTGGTATAACAGAAACATGGCTAAAACCAACTACCCAACATACCAAGATCCTATCACCTGGATATAGTATGCTTAGGCAAGACAGAGTAGGTAAAAAGGGTGGAAGCATTGCCCTGCTGTACAAAAATAGTCTATCCATAACTAAAATTGAGGTAACCACACCCCCTTTGGAAAACGCATACATTCTCTTAGCAAAGCTTAAAATAAGTAACAGAAAAGCTATCAACCTAGTAACAGGATATATCCCACCAGGCAATAACATCCATATCATGGAGACATTCCTTCAATGGTTATCTCAATCCATGCTTCAAGAAACCATTGTATTAGGTGACTTAAATATAGACTGGCTCACATGCTATGCTCAAATACCCCCTAACCATATCAATCTTCATACCTTCTCTCAAGTAATCAAACAGCCCACCAGAATAGTCAAAAACAGAAAAAAGAAAGCCTATTAGACTGGATCTTACTAAATAAAATAACCTGCTTCTACTTAGCTGGAACCCTTCCAAACTCATTGAGTGACCATCAGACTACTTTCTTACTTAAATACAACTCCCATCACTCTCAAAGTCCTATACTTCAAACAATTAGAAACAAAAAACACTTTAACCCCACTCACATCAGACAAGAACTAAAGCTATATAATTGGTCTGACCTTTATTACCTACCCTTAAATGAAGCTATTGAACACTTCATCTCCACCTTCTTAGATATATTAAACAGCCTTATCCAATACACAGATGATTCCTCTATAATATGCAGCGCCTCAACCCTGCAAGAACTACACAATAAAACCCAGGATAATTTCCACTCAGTTGAAAACTGGCTTACTGACAATGGCCTCATTCTTAACCCCAAAAAGACCAAAAGCCTGCTATTTCACCCCTCACAAAATACCAGCCTTGCCACCACTTTCAATATTCACTCTAAAAATGGTACACTTATCACACCCGAATCTCACACAAAACTACTAAGCATCACAATTAATAACAAGTTAAAATTTGATTTCCACATTCATCTAGCTATTAAAAACACTCACAGAAAGCTAGGTAGTCTCTACAAACACAAATCCTTCCTGACCCATTCTGCTAGGACCACAATTGCTCACACTCACTTGCTCTCAACATTACTTTATACATCCCCAATCCTAACAAATCTATCTAAAACAGAAACCAGCAAAGTGGCAACCTGCTATAACCAAATAGCCAAATTTTCTAATAACTAATCTTTTAGAACCCATCACTGTCATAACCTAAAACAATTGGACTGGCTTGAACTGCCAAATGTATTAATCTACAATCAACTTATTACTTATAAGCTGCTCTCCCACCCAAATAAAACACCAGCTTTAAGCAACCTAATTCAGCAGTATTCCTGTCCTAGGCAACTCTGTTCCACAGATAAGTTACTATAAACAGTTATTAGATCACACAAGCATGCCAGTGACTCCCTCTACTCATCTTACATATCCAAAATTTGGAACTCCCTGCCTCCATCCATTACCATGGAATCTTCTCTATCCAAATTTAAAAAATCTATCAAAAGCCATCTCAGCAACAAATTGTTATGCCCCTGCTCCACACCAGACTAACTTCAGTCCTACTCCACTCCTGTTATAACTCTTGCCTTAAACACATAATCTCCTGATAGGACTGCATAGTCTTATCAATACCACATTCAGATGCATGATGTGACTCTAGATATTTAACATATTTTATTGTTTGTATACGTATTAATCATTCTATATGTCTTTGTGAAGGAATTAATAATGTGTGCCCATCTATATTGTCTGGTTGAATATACTAGAAACATGTAGAATATATTATTTGCATGTCTTGCATATGTTTTTCTTTGGAGCTTTTCTCCCCAGGCCTCCACTGAAAATGGACATGTATCCAGTTGGACTATCCCGGTTAACAAATGTAAAATAAATAAAAATAAATAAATAAATGTACTAGCTGACACTTGATCTACAGAGTAAGTAAGACCTATCATATGTATATTACACTTACTGTTATATCCTTGCTGATTATTATACTAAGGATAGACTTATGTTTAAATTGGATCATGTTCCATAACATAAAGGGAAAAATGGGGAATAGAAAACTGGAAAGAAGGAGGGGAGAGTGAAGAAAGGGGAGAATGACAGAAAATAAGTTAAAGTAAGAAAAAAGAGGGGAAGGGGTGAGGGACATAGTTTTCTCCCACATTAATTTAATTAACTATGATAATTTTCTCTATATAATATATTCTTAATACATAATTAAAATTTGTTAAATCAGTAGTTCTCCATAACATCAGATATTGTCTACAGTGCTCTATTAACTTCAAATAATCTCTTAACTACATAGGATCTAGGTAAGTTAGATAGCAAAGGCAAGTCTGATGGATTTTTCTTCTGTTAGACTAGGAATTTTATAAATTCCATGTTTTTAATTGGGAGGTGCAGTGGTATAGCGGTTAGTATTGTCACCCCACAGCAAGAGGTTTTCCCATTTGTTTCTCAACTAGGGTGCTTTCTGTGTGGAGTCTGCATATCTTCCCTGCATTTGCATAGGTTTCCTCCCACATTCTAAAGACATGTACTAGGTGGATTGGACACTCTAAATTGGCCCTAGGTTTGAGTGTGTGGTGCACCCTCTGAGAAGGGTTAGGCCTTGGGCTAAAAACCTGACCCCATAAAACCTGTAACTGCTACGGAAACAATGAGTGCATAAAGGCACTTGTTGCCTGATGTACCGCATGGTGCATAAATGGGAGACAGAGAGAAAGATGTTTTTAATTAATATGCATTGTTTACTTTGTTACTATCACTATTTTCCATCTTTTATATACCTGAATTATTAGCTATAACAATTCTAACAATTGCTGGTGGCTATCTGTTATTAGACATATTTATATTAGCTTATTCAGATGATTACTTTCTAATATTTTACTTAACTCACCCATGGATCTATCCTTGTTATCCTTAAACTTTAATGGTTTAAATAACCCAAGGGAGTGATCAAGCCTCCTACATTACTTAAACATGAAAAAAGCACAAATAATACTTCTTCAAGAAACACATTTTAAATAGTTAGATAAAGATATTTGGAAACCTGGCACAATACTCAATTAAATGTAAGAGAATGGGGTAATGACGCATTGGAAGAAAAATATAATGTCTCCACAGATTATTCATAAATATGTAGCTCAAAAAGGTCTCCTGACTCTTGCAGTCATAAATGCAACAGCAGATTATGGACTTCAGGATAATTTATTTATTTATTTATTTATTTATTTAAATTTGTTGACCGGAAGTGTCCGACTGGATGTAGGTTCATTTTCAGCGGAGGCCCGGGGAGAAAAGCTCCACAGTTAAAATAAACAGACAGTATATACATTGGATTACATAGTGAATAACAATTTACATAGCAATTACTTACAACATATTTACAGATGAAGAACATAGTACATCAGTAGAAAACTAGAATCTTTATCTGTGAAGTGCATACCAGACATTAACAAATGTTACAAGAAGAAGTTCGTGCTGTATCATAAGTACTGGCTTATGAGCATCTGAGCTTGCTATAATCAAGGTAGTTAGTGGAGTGGAAAGAAAGGTAGTGGTTGGATGGGGTGGATGATATTAGAGTGGGAGTTGCAAGGGCATAGCCAGCATGTTTTTAGTTCGCTTTTTAGTAAAGTTTTGAAGTGGGTGCATGATGGTATGGAGGTAATTGTGGGTGGGAGTGAATTCCATAATTTGGCTATGATGCAAAAGAATAGCGCTTCACCAGCAGAGTTATTGGCTTTAGTGATATGCAAGTGATTTTTGCTGCTGGATCTTAGTGGTCTGGTGGTGCGATGGGGTTGTAGTAGATTCTGGAGGGATGGGACATTTAGTGGATGGTTTACTAGTTTGTGGGCGAGTGAGAGTTGATACCACTGAAGGAGGTGAATGAGTTCGAGCCAGCCCAGTTCAGCAAGTGAGAGACAGTGGTGACTATGGTAGGATGCCCCTGTGGCGAATTTGGCGATTTTGTTGTAGCAGGTCTCTAGCTTGTTTAGATCACATTGCCTTAGGTTGGTATATATTGGAGAGGCATAAAGTAGGGTGGAGATAAGGTGGGAATTTGCTATTGAAATCTTTTCTGCTTTGGTGAGAAATTGCTTATTTCTGTATAACGCTCCTAGTTTTTTGTGGACTTTTTTTATAGTCATGGATATGTGAATGTCAAATTTTAGTTTATTGTCTATTTCCACACCTAGCAATTTGGTGTGTTCAGTTGGGTATATAGTGGTGATGTCTTTTGCCGTGATGTTAAAGTGAGAGTTGTTTTGAGTATGTTTGGTAGGTTGGAAGATGAGTAGTTTAGTTTTGTTTGGGTTGAGTATTAATCGGGCATCGGATAACCATGTTTCAACAGAGAAAAAGGCTTCCTGTGTGACTTTTTGCAGTTTTGGTAGTGGCTGGGCTGAGCAGATGATGGTCGAGTCATCTGTGTATTGTATGAGTGTGCCATGTTTGGTGGCAGAGGCTAGACTATTGGTGTAAACAGAGAAGAGTAGGGGTCCAAGGATGGATCCTTGGGGAACCCCTATGGCGACAGGTAGTTGGGGAGATATGTCATTCTGCCATACAACGGATTGTTGGCGGTCAGACAGGTAACTCTGAAACCAGTTGGTGACCGATTGTGAGAAGGATAGGTTATTGAGGACAGAGATAAGTTGTTTGTGTGGGACCATGTCAAATGCTTTAGATAGGTCTAGGAAAGTAGCAGAGGAGAGATAGCCATTGTTTTTATGCTGAAGGATAGTGTTAGTAAAGGACAGTAAGGCAGCGGTGGTGCTATGGTTTGGTCAGAAACCATGCTGAGTACTGGAAAGGAGGTTGTTAGTAAGGAGGTAGTCTGAGACCTGAGAGTGTATGCATCTCTCTAGTATTTTGGAGTGTGGAGAGAGAATAGCTATGGGGTGGTAATTGGTTAGTTTTGTGGAGGGTCCGCCTTTGTGGAGGGGAATTATATGTGATACTTTCCACAGTGTGGGAACGTAACTTTCTGACAGAGATTGGTTAATCAAGATGGATACTGGGTAGGCCAGAGCATCAGCTGCGATTTGTAGGTATTCACTTGGGAGGCTGTCTGCTGCTAATTTGGTGGGTTTAAGTTTAGTTAAGAGTTTTTTTATGTTGGAGGTAGGTACAGGAGAAAAGAGAAGGCAGTGGGAGATTACTAGTTGAAGGTGTGGGTGAGGAGGGGGTTGTGTTGTTTAGCTAGTGATAGTATGGTTTGGGTGAAGTGTGTGTTGAATGAGATAGCAATATTTTCTGAGGAGTGAGGGATGTTAGGAGGAGGGGTACTGACTTTACCTGGGTGGAGGATGGAGTTTATGGAGGACCAGAATTGTTTGGGGCTGTGTTGTGAGGAGACTAGGGCAGACTGGTAGTATTGGGATTTGTCCTGTTTTATTAGCTTTTGACTCTATTGCGTAGTTCTAGGAATTTCTGTCTAGCTGAGGGGGTTTTGGTTTTGCGCCAGTGCTCCCAGGCTTTATCCCTGTTTTTCATTTCTGACTTAGTGGTTTTCTGTAGCCATGGGGAGGGTTGTGCTTTGGTTCTGGAGAATCTTATGGGGCATGGTAATTAAGGATATTCAGGAAGGTAGTATTAAAAAATTCAACTGCATCATCTAGACTGAGGTACTTTAGAGGATGCCAGTTACATTCTTTGAGGGATGAGATGAATGTGAGTGGGTTAAAGTTTAGTTTTTTACGTATTTGACGGTAGATGACAGGTTTAGCTTGGTATAGGTATTTTTGAGTAGGAATGTTGGGGAGTGATCACTGAGGCTATCTGATAAGCAGCCTGTTATATATGACTGGGGGCTCTTACTGACTAGTATCCATTCCAGGGTAGTGTGCTTGGTGGAGTTTTTATTTATCCTGGTTGGTGACTGGACTAGTTGAGTGAAGCCATGAAGGTGTACATGATGGGTTGGATTGTTGCCAGAACAGGATTGCCAGTCAATATTGAAATCACCTAAGATGATAGTTTCTTGGGGGAGATGGTGGGTAGACCAGCTGAGGAGGTTTTCTACGAGGGATGTTTTGGCCAGGTGGGAAGTAGCATCCAATTATGTTGATGGTTTTGTTTTGGTTAATTTTGAGGTTGGTATATATTATTTCTTCATTGCCCATTTGTGGAGCTGATGATTTTAAGATCTGGATGTTTAGATGCTGTTTAAATATTATAGCTACACCACCTCCTTTTTTGTTTAGCCGGTCTACTCTTAGTATGCCGTAACCTGTAGGGAGTATTTGCTCACTGGTAATGTGAGGTTTTAGCCAGGTTTCTGTCAGGATGACTATATCTGGGGAGTACAAGTCTATGGTGGCATGGAGTTCATGGACTTTGTTGGATATACTTCTAATATTAAGGCATAGTAGAAGGAAGTCACTTGACTTTCTATTGGCTGTAATATGGGAGAAGTAGTGGTTTCTAGTCTGATTATGAAGATCGGGGTTGGAGATGGTAGGGCCAGGGTTGGGGTGGATGTCTCCACTTAGGGCTAGTTTTGATAAGCATGAGATTATTAGTTTTCTCGGTTTTTGAATGTGTTTGTTTATAAGGGAAACTTTATGATTGTGCTCTGTGGGTAATAGGTATGGTGGGAGGGTTACTATGTTAAGATGTAGGGAGGCTTTATGTTTGAGTAATATAGTTGGTAGAATATGTGGGGGGTGCATAGGGATGGTTCTTGAGCTGGTGAGAGGGGAGCTGAGTGTGGGTGAGACATGAGTGGTGGTGTGAGTAGTAGTACAGTGGTAGTGGTTGAGTGGGGGAATGACGGAACTTTGGTAGGATGTAAGATATGCAAGGAGAGTGCATGCAGTGAGCATAGGAAAGGTATGCTTGTACATGTTAGTTGAGAAGGTGTGATAGTAGTGGGAAGATGGAGGATGTAGTGTTGGGTTAGTGCTGCGGTTGGCTATTAGAAAGATGGGAGGGGTTTGAGTGCAATAAAGGTGGGACCACCGGGGTGGAGGAATAGGGGCAGGGTGGGGAGCAAAGCGGGTAGAGACCCTGATAGTTGCTCGTATGAGGGGCTGGAAACAATCACAAAGCAAAGACAAGTATGTGTTAAGAAACAAACACAATTGACCAAGGACTGCTCTGAAACTGTAAGTCATTTCTTAATTTCTCAGGTGGAAAACAGGATAACCTTGTATCAGTAGGCTACTGTGGTCATAGTTTAAATTTACAAACACACAGTATTGATCAGTTATGGATACTATTTGCTAACAGAAGGGAATAAGAGAAAGTGGAAGATGTGTGTGTGTGTGTGTGTGTGTGGTGGGGGCTGCTTACAACCAAAGCAGAGTGCTCTCCAGGGGAAAATGAATATTGGCTCAAACAGGTAGACACATACTCAAAGTTAACTGTAGCTGTTTGCAGACAGTTCAGACCCGGACTGCGCTTTTCTTACAAGACTGTTAAAGGTGGTACCGCAGTTGAATACTTTTAAGTGCTGTTAGGTCTAGAAAAGAAGAGTACAGAGAGGAGTAAGTACTTTGAGATGGTAAATATATATTATAAAGATTATAAAAAAAACACTGAGCAAATAGCTACCGCATGCAGGACAGTGCCATGCACCAACTACTTAGTATATGCAGATACTGAGCCAATTGGAAGAACATTAGAAAAGAAACCCCAGACAGTTATGCAGTTACAGATAAAAATATAGCGAGCAGCAATCTGTCGTGGTTCTCTAATGTGATTCTATCCACCAGTAACAGCACAATTATATAGAAATAATTAGACACTAGTATGAGCTGTCTACACACAACACAATTGCATGAATAACATTAGTGAACAAGGTGCAGCTATGAAAATAGACCATACATACTATTATATTAAAAACAAATTGGTGCATACAAATGCTAGCATGCCATAGTAACATCTAATAATAAAGCATAAATCATATTAGATGTCTAACACAATTCAACATAAACATATACAGTTGTAAAATGTCTAATATAATTCAACAAAACTAGGCATTTACAGTTGTAAAACACTTACTGGAGACACACTGAGCCTTCATGGGGCCTGTAGCAGAGTGGATTGTAGTTTTAAAAATGGTGCCTGCCACAGGTAATATTTATTAACTTTGGGTTTGTCTTAAGGTAATAAACAGGAAGGGGAGGGAGAACAAGGGTGTGAGCAGGCAGTTCTTTGTACTGCTGCTAATGAGCCAAAGCAAAGACAAGTATGTGTTAAGAAACAATCACAATTGACCAAGGACTGCTCTGAAACTGTAAGTCATTTCTTAATTTCTCAGGTGGAAAAACAGGATAACCTTGTATCAGTAGGCTACTGTGGTCATAGTTTAAATTTACAAACACACAGTATTGATCAGTTATGGATACTATTTGCTAACAGAAGGAATAAGAGAAAGTGGAAGATGTGTGTGTGTGTGTGTGTGTGTGTGTGTGTGTGTGTGTGTGTGTGTGTGTGTGTGTGTGTGTGTGTGTGTGTGTGTGTGTGGGGGGGCTGCTTAGAACCAAAGCAGAGTGCTCCAGGGAAAATGAATATTGGCTCAAACAGGTAGACACATACTCAAAGTTAACTGTAGCTGTTTGCAGACAGTTCAGACCCAGACTGTGCTTTTCTTACAAAACTGTTAAAGGTGGTACCGCAGTTGAATACTTAAGAGTGGTGTTAGGTTCAAAGTTAACTGTAGCTGTTTGCAGACAGTTCAGACCCGGACTGCGCTTTTCTTACAAGACTGTTAAAGGTGGTACCACAGTTGAATACATAAGAGTGGTGTTAGGTTCAAAGTTAACTGTAGCTGTTGGCAGACAGTTCAGACCCGGACTGCGCTTTTCTTACAAGACTGTTAAAGGTGGTACCGCAGTTGAATACTTAAGAGTGGTGTTAGGTTCAAAGTTAACTGTAGCTGTTTGCAGACAGTTCAGACCCGGACTGCGCTTTTCTTACAAGACTGTTAAAGGTGGTAGCACAGTTGAATACTTAAGAGTGATGTTAGGTTCAAAGTTAACTGTAGCTGTTTGCAGACAGTTCAGACCCGGACTTGTAATAATATATATTTATAATCTATATTCTTATAATCTATATTGGTTTCCAGGAATGGGTCAAAACTTAGCTAAAAAATATTGAGATATCATTCTTAATAAATACAAATGTATTTTAATACTTGGAGAGGATTTTTATTGTTTAGTAGATGACAGAGATACAAGCAATACAAAAAATCTCTGAATTACCATAACTGTGAAAACACTCCAAAATTGGAGAGGAACCAATTTTAAGACACATTTAGTTTGAGGGATTCTCTCACTATACTTTATACATAATGCTTATAAATATGATACGCAAACAAGAACTGATAGAAAACTAGTTTCCCAGCATATAATTTCAAAGATATCTGGATTAAACATATTTCTTGCCCTATAGCTGATTATAATGCCTTAGTCCTAAAATTCCAAATCAACTTTAAAAAGCTATTATTCATGAATAGATGACCTGCTTACCTAACCAGACTAAAATACTTATACCCTGCCTCATGTATGAACTTAAATCTTTTCTAGATATAAATAATAGTGATGATATTAATACAGTCATGCTTTGACTCACTAAAAGTTTACATAGTTGGTAAAACACTAACCTGGAATGAACAAAAATAAAAGAATTGGAATCAGAGTTAAAAAATATTCAAACACAACTGCTAAATGATAAAGCTAAATACAAAAAATAAAATAAACATTTATAAAAGAAATATAAAATCTACATAAAAGATACTCATATTTTCTCTCGTAAAACAGGTCTGGCCTTAGAAAAGTTAAAAACTGCCTCATATGCTATGTCTTCCAAACATACACATATAGTTTTCAAAAATAATTAAATTGCAATCCAAAAGCAACAATGTTCTATAAATAAGAAATGTTTAAAATAATAAATCATCTACAAATATTGGTAATATTCTTGATGCTTTCAGATACCATTACATATCTCTAAGTCAAAATTCTGAAATTGAAATTGAAGATAATACCCCCAATTTTAATTTTGACCAAATCTCTTGTTAAGATCATCCCTCCTGAATTAACAGATAATCTAAAAAGCACATTTCCTGTAAAGAGAGCTCAGATAAAATCAAGCAACGTAAACCTAATAATGTCCCAGGTATAGCTGACATAATACTAGAAACATGCAAACTATTATTTCAACATCTCTTTTTTCACAAAACTCTAATAAAAGCTCAATGTTATGAAACAATTCCCCCTTCATGAAAATATTCAGTAATCACACCCATACTGAAAGAAAATAAAAGTCTCCACCTATGTTCCTCATATAGGCCTATATCACTTCTAAATAACGAGTCCAAAATTTTTATGTCCATTCTTTCAGGTAGACCAAAAGAATCTATAGCTCAGATAATTAACATGTACAAAACAGGCTTTTTTTATATCAAAGACAAAATCATGATTATATTAAAAGAATACTAACTCTTATAGATTATTTAAATAATAGAAAAGAAGAAGCTCTACTGGTTAGTTTAGATATTGAGAATACATTTGATTTCTCTGAAATAGAATTATTTATTCATTGTATTAGAATTATTTGATTTTCTTATCTGTTTCATTTCACATAAGAAGACTATTTCTAAAAAAGAATAGTTCCTATGGTAACTAGGCCTATTTGTATAGAAATATATTCCCTAGCCAAGGATACCAAACAGGGTTCTCTTCTTTCTTTGATATCATTTGGTATGGCCAATGAAATTTTAGCACTCTCAAATTGAGCAAATGGAATAGTAAAGGTATAGAAAATTAATATATATATATATATATATATATATATATATATATATATATATAAAACTCTAAACTTATGCTATATGCAGATGATATATTATTATTTCAAAGCAACAACACCAGAACCAGTAATTGAATGTGCTTTCATTCTTTTAATATGTATGAACGTCTTTAGAAATAAGAAGGTACAAAGAAAATCAATACATATACATTCCATGTCATCATATGGCAATAAAGCAGTAAAATAGTAACAGCCAATGCAATAACCCTACCCTTCTTAAAATATGCAGATATCATTATAAGATAATGAAGTGACCTGAAAAACTATGTATAGTATAAAGCAAACTAGTGAAAAGCGAGCCTGTCTTGAACTCATGTAAACCATTTCAAAGCACATTTTAAATTGATATTATCTTTCAAACCAGGAGCTGAATCCGCTCCCAACCAAAGTTGTCATCTGAGTTCCCTAACCTCCAGAAGCATAGCATAGTCAACAAAAAACAGTTCAACTTGCTCTAATACTAAAAACTGAAAATTTTCAAAATTAGTACAAGTTAACGAATGCCTAGCTAGCGCATTTCGAGAGTCAGAACTTCTGATAGCCCCACAATGTTCCTTTATTCTGTCTGACAGCTTCCTTAAAGTCTTTCCCACATAGAAAAAATGACAAGAATTACAAACTGCAGAAAAAAAAAAAAAATAGTGGATGAGCAGTAAAAATGATGGGCAAACGTAACTTTAAAGTCATTGTGTTTAAAAGTGTAGTAGTTCCCTTTCATGTTCGAGTGTGGCATATGCATTTGTTGCAAGTATATTTTCAAAGGGAACTGCTACACTTTTAAACATAATGACTTTAAAGTTATGTTTGCCCATCATTTTGACTTCCACTGGCAGCTATAGAGTTGATTCCTTAGCCAGGGTTCCAAGCCACATTCAGCAACACTCTCTCTGCCCAACCAATGCTTAGTGTCGCTGCCCAAGTAGCTGACACACACACTCTTTGAGATTTTGATTTGCAAACACACACACACACACACACACACACGCACACACACATGGGAAAGGCTGGCACAGGTTTATTAACTATGCCCCCTTTTGCCCACACTATAAGGTGGTTACCACTGCCACCAGGAACCACTGATAGCTACTGTAAGGCTCTTAATAAAGGGCACCCAATCTTACTGTGCAAATTTAATATGAATACAAATATGAATATTAATATTAATACAAATAGTAGCTTGACCAAGAGCAAGGCTGTTAGGAGTGGCCCACACAGTGACACCAAATAAATATGCAAGTACTCTCAAAACTTAAATTTCTCTAGAAAAGGTCAGCCACAATGAAGGGTTTAAATTTATTTAATAATAAATAATAAAAGAATGAGAAAAGAATAATTATATATTCACAATGACATTGGAGTTCAAAATCAAAGGAAATAACATTGAAGTACAATCTCAAACAAATAAAGAGAAATAATATCTAAACTAAGCTTCACTATATTCCTGACTGAATCTAAGAGAATTATACTATTCCCTAGTACCTTACTCAATAAAGCAAGGCAGATGATGTGGTGAATGGTTCTTCTTGTTGTCAGGTCCAAGACAGAATACAGAATGCTCTGACTCACTCTAACAGTCTTTTCTAAATAATATCTAAAATATTACTGCTGAGATAGCTTGCAGAATGTCATTATTTCTAGTCATCTGACTTTTAGTTCTCATACAAACCCCTATTGCTGGTGGCTGGCAGTATTTAACATGTACCTGTAAAAAATACAGAGACAATTGCTTTTGTTCAGATCTTTGGCAAGTGCTGGAAGTCATAAAATAATTGCAGTCCTTCATGCTTCCAGAGTAGCAATTAACTCATCTCAAAGACAATACAGAAAGTTTCCTAGCACAGATTTTGTGTATCTGACTGCATTGAAACCTCTAAGATAGCATCTTTATGGCCTAGCCTATAAAGTGATTTAATTTCAGATATTTTCTAAAGTTTTTTGGACCAAGGTTAACCTTCCAGTTTCCTCTGTTAAAACATAAACATTTAAACAGTTACAATAGTGCATGTACATTCTGTTCTCTTCCAGTAGGGCATACTGTGAATGCATTTTAAACACAAACACTTTACAAATGCATTTTCAACACAAACATCTGTACAAAACAGTTTGATATACATATGACATACAGTTCTAATACATTTGTAACCCAAGCATCTTATATACATTAGTTTGATATTCATAAATGACATATAATCATTTACAAAATTCCAGCTAGCTTTCTGGCAGTACCTCCTTTTGTCACAAGCCTTTTAACATTACATTAAACCTTGAGATTTAAGAGGAATCAATTTCCCTGATACTGATTGTTATTTTAAAGTTTTGTCTTTAAAATAATACTACATTAGGTGGATCCTAATTATAACTCTAACTGGAAAACTTTACACTTTGTTGCAATTAATACAAACAATGAGTCTATAGGAAATAATACAATCACTAATCAAGATCATTTTTTTTTTTTGCATTATCTATGTAACCACATACAAAATAATCTTTCTACTCCTTTATTCTCCCTCTTTTTGAATCATATTCTGAAAACCTTTAGAAATACAATTATCAGCAGAACAGATCTAAAACTTTGATTTGAAACAATCATTCCATTTAGCATAACAATTTTTTTTTCAAATAAAACCCATACACATAAATTCTCTATTTGGGACTCTGTTTGTTGGCAACAGTGCTTTAAAGATCTAAAAGTAAAATACTTGCAACAAATTATTAATACAGTTTAGTTAGATTCTCAAGACTGGTTATTCTTACAGAATGTAAAATTACAGACACATGAAAAAATACTTAATACTTTCTCACTCACATCATAAAGGAACCCTAAATTAATCCAGCTCTTCTATGAAATAATATATAATAAATCTAGAATAGATCATCTTATTTCCAATCTGTATAACATTCTTAAAATCTACAATATTCATTTAAATGACAAATTTTGGAATCATATTACATTAGGTCATATCTCTGTCAAGATATCATCATCATGATCTCATTATTGGCATGATTTTACTTGTGAAATTTTTATACAGATCTTGTCTAATCTTCAAATAGATTGGCCAAAAAACAAAAATAGCAGTATAAATTGCTGGAGATGTACTCAAATTTGTAATGCAGATTGGATATGTGTTTTCTTTATCTGCCCTTCTTTAAAGCCCTTTTGGAAAAAGTTTGAAGACTGTATAAATGTTTTAGTCTGATACCTTCTCATTATCTAAGTTTCTAATCTTATTTAATGTAAACGAAAACTACAAGATATAAAGTGTCAATTTTCTACTGCTTTAGACCATTTTAGTGGTGGCAAGGAAAAGTATCACTAAATGATGGAAAACAACCTCACTATCACAAATTGAAGACTTTTTATCTTTCCTAAAGGAAACTGCTAGCAGACAGACTAAAATAAAATAAAGCAAGATATATCCTAAATATATAACAGCAAGCCTTGGATAATAGTAATATCTCTCACTGATTTTTATTTCAACAGAACTCAACCTCTTCATATTATTGTTCCTTTGTAGTGATGAACTGTTTATTTAAACTTTTCACATATGTATTGTATTGTATCTCATGCTCATTAAAGTGTTAATATTTTTATCACTTTCATTTTTCAGGCAATGTGTAAATGCTGTATGTATTTTTTATCTGTTTTTATTTCTTTGGGTTCATATTATTAGTATTTATGATTATATTAATTATATCTTTGTTATATTGTTTTTTAATATAAACATATTTTAGACAAAAAATAGAAAACAGAGAAGGACTTAGCATTAGGCATCATTGCTACTGCTTCTTGATTTGTCTGAATTGGAAAATATTACATTTAGATCCACAATTTGGGTCTTGAGGATTTATACATATCCATAATGCATCTGTTTACTTAATGATGACCATCATAACCTCCAAGTGCTTTAATTCTTGCTTATTTCTAGATCTGAGTAAAACTGAAACTTTTCTCAGCGCATGAAAAACTAGTGTTGCTTCATGTGAAATCATAATGCTATAATCACTTTAGAGATAACCGAAGTCTTCAAATAAATAGAAATATGTCTGCAAAATGTCATTGGTGCTAAAATAATTCCGCAAAATGTTATCATTTGTCTAAAATCCACATTCAGTACTGTAGGAATAAATGTTTCTGAGCTTGCTGGGAAGTTATAGTGACAGAAGCTCTTTTATTATGTCTGCTTAGCATATTAGCATTGTTATTAGTAAAATGATTCTGAACATTAGATGCAGTGCTTAACTAATTCTGTTTTGCACAGTCTGGAGTACTGCTTGATTCTTAGTGGATATATTTATAACTACTTTTTGGCAGTGTACTTTGTCTATGTGCCTCTTCTTTATGTTCATATGTTGTTTATGTTAATTGTTCTAACCTCTTACTTTGCTTCTGTTGTACTAGCTAAAGAATTATTCTGCAGCTATGCAACATGAATTATTTCAATCAGAATGAGTGCTTAACAAGCATTGCAACTCAGAATGCTTAGCTGATTTAACTGCAGTTGTAATGAAACCATTTGACAAAATAACTAACAATTCTTGCAATACATTTGTCCTCTCTGTTTACCCAAATCTAACCTAAATTCCTTATCTTATACCACAAATGTATTAAGGGTATGTGTGCATAGTGATTAAACATTTTATTAATAATATTATTTAGACTCCATGTCTTACATGCAGAGTCATACAATGCCTTAGATTTAACCCTATAGTCATCTTAAAAAAAATTCCCCAGAATTCATTAAATTATGTGTAGGCCCTGCGCAAAGCCTACATGGAGTGTATCTGTGATGACAATGGTGGTTAGCGCATATCAGCAAGCATTGCATATTAATGAGGCATGACAAGTCTAAGTTAGGTTTTGCAGCTCATAACAGTATTGCTGACCTTGAAACCTTGTAAACAAACAGAGATATTGAGTCTGTGTGAAGGAGAGTATATAAGGTCTGCAGATTTGCCCAGAATGCCACAGTGATCACCATTGCTGTCTCTTTGAACAAGAAACAGGGACAAAAGGCATAAATAATGTGGGGGCAAAGGATGACAAGTAGGGCCGCTCAAGCTCTTTGCACAAGAAATCTGGACAAAGATGACAGAATGTGGAGACAAATGCACAAATATAGGGACACATTTTAAATATTGCTCTTATAAACATAGGAAGTTTCTAGAATAACAGAATTTGTGTTAGCATGCATTTTCCAAAGGATTTGAAGTCTGAAACTCAAAGACACGTCATTATTTAATTACTTTAATCATCAGATCATACTAGCAATTTGTCAGAAAAACATAAATTTTATGAGGAACTTGACAAAAATAAGAGGCAAAGATCTGGACATTCTGTGAAAATTTGGATAGTTATGAGGTATGCTAAGGACACACTTATTAAATATTGCTCTTGCAAATGCAAAAAGTTGTTAGAATGTCAGGTTTTGCATTCCCATGAATTTTCAGAAGGGTATGAAGTCTGAGACTCAAATGTCGGTCACTATTTTCTGACTTCAACCCTCAATACTTTAACAATGATTTGCCAGAAAACCACATTTGTATGAGAAATACACCAAACATATGAAGGAAAATATGGACGTTCTGCAAAAATCTGTACAGTTGAGAGGTATGGTGTCATTCTGTTAGCACAACGAATTTGCACTTGGCCAACTTAATTAGAGGACAAATAGCCAGTAATAGGGACCTATATGACAATACATGTCGCATGGGAATGTGTTCAGATGTAACACTCTCATCCTCTTAGAGTGAGAAACATGGACAAAGCCATCAAAATGAGGGGAAAAGGTACAGAAAATAGTGACAGATTGTTAATATTCCATGTCCAAAGTTATGAAGTTGAATATGAGGTTGCTTCTGTACAAGGCAACCTAAAACAATCTGTAGAAAATTCTATATTATTATTATACTGCCATGTAAAGTATATGTTTATACTGACTCTGCTTCCTCACATATGTATGTTATAGTTTTATAAGTTGTAACCTTTAGTTCATCAAGTTCCCATGTTTTTATACTTTTTTCTTTCAGCCATGTTATCTGGTTGTGTATTTTATGTATTTTGTTATTTCTCTATTTTCTTCTTTTTTTCTACAATGCACGTCAACTTTTGTATTCTTTGTTTATATATTTTCTAGTATGTAATTCATTAATCTGTATGCTGGATATTTTCTCCTCGGTTCTCCACTGAAAACGGGCCATATGGATCAGTTGGACTAACCCGGTTAACAAATGTCAAATAACTAAATAAATGCAGGTTGTACATTAGCATGAACTTTCTGAAAAGCATGAAGTTAGAAACTCAAATGGCAGTCATCAGTTACTGACTGCACTATGTAATGACATGCCACTGATTTGCCAGGAAACAGCATGTTATCAGGAAGAGATGACAAATATGAGACAAAAAACGGACAGTCTGCATAGATCAGGACTGTTGAGAGGTATGCACCCAAATGTCTGTAATACTGAGTCATCCCAGTGATATGGCAGAAAGTCACATATATGACAAGGAAAACATCTGGAGATCTTGGGAATAACTGGACATTTGAATGTTATGAATGTGAATTATATGGTCCAAACACAGTACAGGACAGTGTACCTACAGCGCAGAGTATTGTGATATCCCACTTCCTGGCATTCTATACTGAAGCTGTGTTAATGATCTGCAACAGGACATGAGACTGCCATGTAAAATGATCACTCAGGAGAAGTTTGTGTATGAATAAGGACATGCAGATGAACTGTAGGAATGAACACAGGGAAAGAGTACAGGTGAAACTCTCACATGTACAGCAGAGAAGGGCATGTTAATGGAAGATGGTTGTAGCAGCAACCCCAAGCACATATCTATAAGGTACAGTATGGACTGTGCATTGAAAATGTGTTGTCTGTGACTGTCACACAAGCTGACATCACAATGGGGAGGATATATGCGTGAGATAAGCATCATTACACGAATAATGCAGAGGGCATTAATCAGGGGTCTGACATACAATTGAGGTAGGGTGCATATTGGGAAGGTGTGCAAACTGATATACCTGAATATGAGTGTGCTTTAAGCAGAGGTCTCCAGCATGGTGGCCACAGGTAAAGGATCATGGCAAACTTTACAAGAAACAACCACAATCATGGGCAATATCTGAATAATACGACCACTAATCCCATGCCTTTGACATAACATGACATAACATATGTGATGTGGAGTGATAACAGATGAGCCTGCACACACACTGGACAACTAGTATGATACAGCCACACTCTATGGGGGTAACCATGCACACTGCCCTGGTACTGTAATATCTACAGGGGGCTTTAGGAGGGACACTGCTATACTGGTATGTGACCGTATGGCCACTACAGGCTAGTTGTCTTGTGTGCATGGCATATGTCTATGCACAATTCACACTGTCTCAAATGATATACATGCCATTAATGTTGTCAAGCACCTATGTATGATGTGTGTGCATAAGGTGAACAGGTAGCACACATGCATTTTGTGTAACAACTTGATTGGTGTCCCTCACAATCAAATTGTCATGTATATTCCACAGAATGAATTCCTAGGTATGGACAATAAGCTGTGTGAGAGCACACTGTAACAAAGGTGATACACTTCAGTTACACATCAGTGGAACATGTGTAGGGAGGTACACAGAGAAGGGTGCATTGTACTCAGTTATTGGTGTGATGAAGGCTGAGAACCATGACAGTAGGTCCTCTGATGTGCATGTCCTTCACATACCTAGTACTTGTGTTCAGTCATGGGAGTAGTCAGTACTGTGACCACACCTCAAAAAAGAGTACAACACCCTTTTTGGTATGTAGCTCACAAGACATCTACAACAACTAGAAAGGCCACAGAAATACTTCACAAAGAGGATTACTGGCCTCAAACAGATGCCCTACACAGACCGTCTCAAAAAACTCCAGCTTTACTCCATCTCATATCGCCTACTCAGAGGCGATCTCTGCCTAACATACAAAACTATGTCAAACCCAGAGCTGTTGGACATGCTCCACTTAAAGAAATACCAATCCATCTGAGCTACATGGTCTAGGGACCTAAACCTTGTCACTACAATAAACAGAACATGCTGGAGGGATAGATTCCTGTCCCAGAGACTTCCCATACTCTGGAACAAACTACCTATCTATATCAAATAAAACTCCTCATTAGCACTCTTCAAGAAAAAATCTTGATGATTGGATGGGAAATAGGAAATTCACCCCTGGGATCACCTCTGTGGCTGTGCTCGACAGGAGCACAGGAGAATAATTTTATTGGGTGGTGAAAGCCAGGGTACCTTTTTGGCTAGGCTTATATAGGCCCTAGGGCCAATAGCCTAGTACCTACATATGAACCTATGAACCTATGCTGGTGGATCTACCACTTACCTTCTACCCCAGGACACAGGTCACATACTTAATGGTCTGATTATAAACAGACACAACACCCAGATATAATGTCTGTTTCCTGATGCAACACATCCCTCCATGTGTCCTGTCAATGCAGGTGTTGTCATGGCTGTAGCATCAGTCTCAGGTATGTGTTGATATTGTGAATATTATACTAATATCACAATTGGAGTCAATGATTTTCCACAAGCTGTGGTCCTTCAGGCAGCTGTTTGGACACAGCATGTGTATGTCATCTGTGATGTCCATCATTTAACTAAGGGGCAGCCAAGTCCCTTACAGACACCCCTGATGTACTGACTTGATCACTGGACCTAAGATATATGTCATGTTACACATTTCAACATAGTGAGAAGTCACATATGTCATACACTGGTCTAACCATTTGGTGATATAGCTGTATATGGCCACATGTGACAGTGCTGACTGAATACCACAGTGTGACTTTTTGTCAAATGCCTTCACCTGTTCACATTCCACAAGATGATACTGTTTTCATCATGCATGCCCTCGATAACCTCTTTAAGAACATCTATCAAATGTAATGGACCTGATGCAGCAGTAATAACTTACACAGGTCTGTTGCATACACCTGGACTATTACTAATATACAGTAGAAGAGTTTTGTGATAACATGTTAGTCTACCTCACAGTTTAGTAGAGTCAGGATGTCTCTATACATGCATGCATCAGGTGCTGTCCACCCAACGCAGGTGGATGCATGTTGATGTACACCCATGTATGGGAACATAGGCCATGTGGAGGGTGTGTTGAACTGTGTATTCCACCATATCAAGAAGGTGTATGTGCTACATCATGCCATAGGTGATCTGTGATGTTGTCACATCACACTGATTCCATATGATAGGCCTGGAGGAAGGTAAGACAGTGCATACTGCCTATTGTGATCTGGCCTATGGTTTTGACACAATCACACATGCAGGTATCATTTTGAAAATCCCAAGTTGGTGCTTAAACCTTACATCAGGTGATGGGTAAACAACTGACTCACTGGCAAAATACATCATGTAACAGTTGGTGAAGCAATCTGTGCCAGTAGAGCTGTCACTATTAGCAAACCACAGTGATCTGTGCTTGGCTCTTCACTGTTTGAACTGTATTTCTCGACAGTTCAGACTAAAGTATATGTCCTAGCCTTACCAAGTTTGCTGATTTTTGCATATTGTGTACAATTATTGAGTTCACCACTGGTGATAACACAGTACACAAGGAGCTAACACACACAACTAAATGGTGACAAAGGTACACAATCTATAAATAAATGCAGAAATGTGGGTTTGTAATGTCCATCTGAAAAGTGAGGTTCCAGGTTAATCACAGCATTGACAACAGTCCTGATATGAAAGAATGAGTGATGCATGCACTGTGAACACATTTAGATAGCAATCTGAACTTTGACCACCAAGTGTCCAAACTGCTTTTGAAAGCATTTGATGTGCACGTCATAAGTCATGGCATCATATTCACATCTTAGGATTGTATGATAGCACTGTTGTCAAACTGCATTACAGCACTAATAGAGTATAATGCTTTTTTTTATATGTAGCTCACCAGACATATGTAGCAGCTGGAGAGACCATGGGGCTTTCTCAGCAAGGTAACACATGGCCTACACACCACTCCATGATATATGTGGATAGATTAAAAACCATGTCACTGTAAACTTAATTGTATAGGATGACGTGACCTGTGCGTGGCACCCAGGCCAATCTCTGACCCTGCCTGGTAGCAGTACTGCATATCCAAAAATGTAATATACCTGATGACATCAGCACTGTCTGTTGAGGACAAGATAGCAGTGTCCCACATGCTGGTGTAAAAGGCTCTCTGTAATCTCAAGCAACAGCTCATATACCTCCTCCCCTCAGTTGACTGCAGTGAGAATATAACCCCTATCTATTTAAATACACAGACTATAGACCACGGTGCTTTACAGAAGTGCCACAGCTCAAGTATGGCTTGGAGTGTGTCAGGCAACCCTTTATAGCTGATGACATCAGTATTGTCTGGTGAAGAGAATATAGTGATAACAGTGTCCCACATGCTGGTGTAAAAGGCTCTTTGTAATGTCAAGCAAGAGCACAAACACCCCTCCCCAGCTGACTACAGTGAGAACAACCCCCCTACCTATCTCAATACAAACACTACAGAACACAGTACTTAATGCAAGCACCACACCACAAGTCTGATTTATACAAGAGTGCAGGTGAAGCTATAGTAGATGACATCAGTAGGCCATGTGGGGAACAACAGGTTGGGAAGCCTGCATAGGCAAATAGCTTCATAGTTTCATATGAGGCTACTAGCTTAATAGCACTAGAGTGTGTAGAAGCCTAGCTGTGTAAAAACACAAGTACCCTTATTGAGCATAGTTGGATGGTTGCTTTTAGCAAACTGTGTTTGTGAGCAGCACCAGCTGGCGTTATCCATGAGGGAAGTAGGTGCCAGCTCAAAGGTGACTGCACAATTACTCAAATAGTAGTCAAGGTTGCGATTAAACTGGGTCATTGAGGGGCACTGCTTCACATGTAGCGGAAACCTATTACAGCCTCTGGGGTGCCACCTATGTCTCTCATAGAGAGACCCAATTGTTGCTCCTCACAAAATCACTCTGACAACAATGACCATCGAAATATGCTTAATAAGGGTACATGTGTTTTTACACAGCTAAGATTCTATTGCTTCATATAGAGTGATAACCATGTACTAAAACTTACCAATACAATATGTGAGAAATGCAAGTATAGAATGAATATAGAATAAATGTTCTCTCTCCCCCCATGTAACAATGAACCAGATATCAAACAGCTTGTCAGCACACACACTTCACCCCCTCAACAAACCAAGTGCAGAACACATAAACCCACATATGCAGATGTATTCATTGGAAGCTTATTGAAAGAGCAGAGACCTCACAAATGCAAACCTTCTGCACACATGACAGTCCCAGTAGAACCCACTACACATAAAGCAAATGCATCAGTGTCTCAGCCATTAAACCCTTAAGGCAAAACACCTCAAAACCAATGCCTTGGTCATGGGTGAATCTATGGTGAGATACACAGATGTCCCCCTCACCAGGTTGTCCAAGGAGAAAATCACAGTCAGCTTCCTGTCAGGTGCCGGGATCCACAAAGTCATGCATGCACTAAAGTCTCTCAACAACAACCACAGTTGCACCTGTGTTGTACTCCATTTTGGAGTAAATGAGTTGAGACGTACCTCACTGGATTGTATAAAGAGAGATATGATTGACCTCTCAGATTATGTGCCCCAGACAAGTATGTCCGTAGCCCTAAGCAGCATTCTACCTTCACATAGGATGATGACTCAATACAAACAAAAGAATTATTGACTTCAACAATTGGCTTAGCTACTTGTGTCAGGGGATCCAGTAGTTGTTAGGATGGGGTTATATTAAATAAATGAATAAATTAACCAATATAAAACAAAAAAAACAAAAACTTCTATTTCCAAAAAAAAAAAACTTTTTCAGCTCATAAAAAGTAGTAGCTGCAAAAAGTAGCAAAAGTGTAGCTGGTTCTTCAACCCAAAAAGAATGGCTTTGCAGTAAAAAATCCAGTTCCCAATGTAAAATAACAAAAACAAAACGCTTGAAGTTTTGAAAAAGCCATTTGGTGAAAGCGCTTAACTCTAGCTAGCTATTAAAGTTCTCGTTTGGATTATACTTTTGTGCGATTCTTTTTGGGTTGAAGAACCAGCTACACTTGCTTTACTTTGGGAACTGGATTTTTTACTGCAAAGCCATTCTTTTTGGGTTGAAGAACCAGCTACACTTGCTTTACTTTGCAGCATACTACTTTTATGAGCTGAAAAAGCTGTTTTACTTTGGAAATAGAGGTTTGCTGTTTTTGTTTTTGTTATTTTACATTGGGAACTGGATTTTTTACTGCAAAGCCATTTCGCTCCTTTTTGTGGTTAATTTATTTATGATACACTGTCGTCTGAATTAGGAGCGTTTACCTTTTACTGCAAGCAACTTGTTGCCTGGTTTTATTCTAAATAAATGAATGCTTAAAATGTCGAGTACAACATACCCGGACAAGTTTATGCGAACATTTATTTAACCGACAGCTCAAAATGTCGGAAATCAAAATGTCGAAAATTTTTGTATGGCCAACTCCTTCTCTCAAGTGCTGTAAGACACTACACCAACTTAAAGTGATAATGAAGTGAAACTATACTCGGTGCACTCAACATCATGTCGTGTACCACACTGATAGACAGATTATACAAACAAATGTGAACCAAATGTTTCCCTTACATTATAAATAACTGTGTACTACTGAAACATAACAGAGAAATAAACCAAAGTGCTCTCGAGGATGAACTTCAGTGTATACATTACACTTTCAACAGTACCGCAACTGCATGAAGGAGATCCTGTGTATTGTATTCCTCTTTGTGTTGCAGAACTTGTTGCAACCTTTCATATCTGCATAGTGTTTTCCTTTTTTTAGGAGATAGGGGACATTCCGACTGCAAATTCAGTCTAATTTCATTGACCCTGTTCTGCTCTCTGACTAGCATTCCTAACACAGATGGAATATTGCAAATTCACTGACCTAGCAAACAGTGGATACGTCTGTGCCATACCTCCACTTGATTTTGTGTACGAGGCAAAGAAAGAGCATTTAAGCCACAAACATTCCAGAAATCTATGCTAAACATAGCAGGGAATCTAGATACACAAGATAACCTAGAGTTTTGTTTTCTAACCCGACTAAAAACATACGTATCTGAAAAGTATGATAGTAACTCCTTCCCTTCAGTACAGAATGTTTCAGATAACTGCAGAAATGCTAAAACAACCTCTTTTACATCCAAGAAAGCCAAAGCATCTGCTTTTTAACACTCATTTGGAAGTTTACAAATCTACCATACAACGTTGATAATCCCAAGATCTGTATCCTTCTCCAGATAGCTTGACTAAAATGGAACAGACAGCCCTTTGAACGTACATCTGGAAAATTATAAAGCAAAAACACAGGTGCTGGAGTGAAACAAAGCTGCAACTCTGAAAAGTCATTCAATAATCCACAAGGTGAAGCATTCAAATCCACAGCAGAAAGATCTTTATTTCATGAAACAGACAGAACATAGGTAAGCCCTTTCACCCCAAAAGGGCTTCCTCAGACCATAAAAAATAATATAATTCTTTCACTTTATAAAGGCAAAACGGTGCCAAACTCAGCCCATCTAAACATGTAAAGTTAATTAACACTTATTAAAACAATTAATCAAATGCATCATCATCAACAATATAAAATCAACCATATGTATACACAAACACAGATTGTATAAGTACTTAACAACAATATAAATTCATATAACTAACAACAATGTAAAATAATATAAAATAACAATACGTTCTTGGATATTGAGACATATACCAAAGTACATGTATCTCTATCTAATATATAAAAAACATCCCCTCTAATGGAGCCTATATAAATTATTTATTTAAAAATTCACTTCTCTTGACATAACTAACCTACATTACTACGACGTTCAAGGTCCATGCTAACTGTATGTCTGAACATGTAGTCTATCTTGCATCCTGTGTTGTATGCAAGGCATTCTATGTCGGCAAGACCAACAGGAAACTTAAGGACAGGATCAGAGAACACCTATATCAGATTAGGATAGGATCTGTGGTCAATGCCCTCTCTAAACATGTCAGAGGTACAGATGAGACTCACATCTTCTTGTTTAGGGTTATAGAGACTGTATCAGTTAACCCTAGAGGTGGAGATGTGAGGAACTGGACTGAGACACAGGAAACAAAATGGATTATCAGATTGAGGGCTGATGTATATCCAGGACTCAATGACAAGATGTCACTGAAGCCCTTCCTGAAGTCCAGAGGGCTTAGATGAGTGTTCCATCTTGCTTCTTGATAACAATCGTAGTAATGTAGATTAATTATGTCAAGAGAAGTGAATTTTTAAATAAATAATTTATATAGGCTTCATTAGAGGGGATGTTTTTTATGTATTAGATAGAGATACATGTACTTTGGTATATGTCTCAATATCCAAGAAGGTATTGTTATTTTATATTATTTTACATTGTTCTTAGTTATATGAATTTATATTGTTGTTAGGTACTTATACAATCGGTGTTTGTGTATACATATGGTTGATTTTATATTGTTGATGATGCATTTGATTAATTGTTTTAATAAGTGTTAATTAACTTTACATGTTTAGATGGGCTGGGTTTGGTGCCTTTTTGCCTTTATAAAGTGAAAGAATGATATTATTTTTTATGGTCTGAGGAAGCCCTTTTGGGGTGAAAGCACTTACCTATGTTTTGTCTGTTTCATGAAATAAAGATCTTTCTGCAGTGGATTTGGATGCTTCGTCTTGTGGATTATTGAATGACTTTTCAGAGTTGCAGCTTTGTTTCGCTCCAGCACCTGTGTTTTTGCTTTATATATTCTATTGGCTTGTATGTGGTGCACGGAGCGTTTACTCCCTGGGCAACTACATTTTTTGTATTTATTATCTGGAAAATTATGTTTTACACTTCGAAGGGCTACCATCTCAAAATCAGACAAAATAAATTTGACTGATAATGTAAGGTTAGCTGTAGTCATTAGGTCAGAAAGGCAGTCTCACATAAAATTATAACATTTATAAGATTTTTTCATCATGAGACAGAAAACTAAAGGGATGCACTTAGTATTTCCACCAACTGTCATGACACCATGAATACTGTATAGGTGCCTGCACAAGCAACCTTTTGTAAGAAAGACACCATCCATAAGCCAAATAGGTGATTTACTTAAATCTCTGAGGTTCTCAATGGTAGAAAATACTAACACATATATATTGTTTGAAATATCATTCTCTTATGAACAAAGCACCCGTGTTTTAGAGTACAATCGCTGGGATTTACGCTTTCTAAACTAGTACACACAGGGACATAACTTCTAACTGCACTATGACGAACTCTATGTACTTGCTGCAGCATAGATCTTCTTGATGGAAATGCAGCTGAGTATTCTATAGAACGCACAGACATCATCAACAACAAGTGCTGGAGTATCCCTACATGTACAAGCACTTTCCTTTAATTTATCACAAGCAATGTACGTTTTTTACCTCACATACATCTGAAGCATGGCGATGTCCTGTACATTTCAGAAGTAGTTCACTATATATGTCCTTCTGTTTTACTGCACGTCCTTTACAGCTTTTTTTAATCTAACTTTGCAACACCAGTACTTTCTACCTTTCAGCAACTTTTCTAGGCTATACAAATAACCATCTATGTTTAGTATTTCTTTTCCTTTTTGGGACTTTACACATTCATAGTGGTCTCCTACAACACAAGGTGAGAAGCAGTTTGAGGTAGTCATAGCATCACACTCTCTTGAAGCATCAAAACTACCAGTTTACCACAACTGATTTTATATTTATTGAAGCTATGTCATTGATTTGTTACTGCATTTTATTGATTGATATCATATGTTTACTGCTGTTTAGTCATGCACGTAATTCATTAACAGTATATTCTGATACATTCATGGTTAGAGGACAGTAGAGTTGTTTAAATGACGTAATACATTACAGATTTTTGTTCTGGCCAAACAAAACATTTCAGAACTCTTATTTCCGGCATTCTGAGCTGTTGATTAAATAAATGTTTGCTTTAACTTGTTCGAGTATGTCGTACTCAACATTTTAAGCATTCATTTATTTAATATAGACCCTTAGGCTGGGATGATATGGTCGACAGACCATGCTGCTTTGCCAGGGATGGTCTTCATCTGTCACCTCTTGCCTTTTGGTTAATGGCCCAGGTACTTGCCTCTCCCATACTGACGTTTTAGGCAATTTCATAAAAACAAACTTCCTGACATAAAAATATCCTTAAAAGACAAACCCAAGGTTATGCAGCTTAATGCTAGGAGTCTAAATCAGATACTACACTCAATGGAGGCATTTCTTACTTGGGAAGATGTCAATGTTTATGCAGTCACAGAGATATGGTTTAGGGCTGTAGAGAGTACTCCAGCCATGAAAGGCTATAATGCCTTCCACATGTTCAGGCCACAAAATGAACATGAAAAAACCAAAGAAGGAGATGCATCTCAAGACAAGACAAGTACACCTCAAGACTGGTTCAGCAGTATGACTCCCTAGAGTTACTACAAGTCCAAGTAACTGTAGGAGGAAACCCCCTTCCACATCATTGTAAGCTACAGGTCCACAGACATGAATCATGAAAACCACACACTGCCTTCCTGGACCCACTTGAGTTACTCATAATACAGCTGAATACCCTAGGCATGGATAACATTAACTATCCTTCCATTGATTGGGATACTTATATGAGCTCAAACATGCTCACACTAAGGTTCCTGCATTTTGTACACATGAATGCTCTGGAACAGTTAGTCTGCACCCCCACAAGGGGCTCGAATGTCCTTGACCTAGTACTCACTGACATGGGAGATCACTGCACCACCCCAAGTGTGAGACCCTCCCGGATAAGGTCTGACCATCAATCAGTCACTTTCAATGTAAAAATCATACTTGCCTCCCCATCAGGATCCAAAGTGTAGAATAATCTCTGGAAAGCAAACAATAGCCTCCTAAGCGATAGCATACATAGTTTCAAATCTACTGCCACCACTGACAGTATCGACTCCTATATGGAGGTGTACAGAAATGCACTGTATAAACACCTTTACAAGTGTATAGACGTAGGTGTACCAGAACGGATCTAAACTTGTTCATGAAAAAAAGCTGCCCTGGTGGACATCTAGTATAAATAGATTATACAACAAGAGAAAGAAACTGATGTCCAGGAATTAGAGGGAACATTCTCAGCAGAAGGACACCCTCTATAGCTTGAACAAGCAAATTAGACATATTTTAAAGTCCTCCAAGGCTAATTATGAAACTAAATTAGCATCCATAGCTAAGGCTAATCACAAGGCATTCTTTAGCTGTGCCTGTAATGTAAATGGGAAGGCCCAGCTTTGCACCAAATTCAGAGAGGACAGTACCACTCATACTGAACCTGAGGACAAAGTCAACTTGTTAGCAGACAAGTTTGGCAACAATTTCCCACCCCTGTCTCCACCGATCATACCACATAGCATACCTGTCCACAGTTCTTTACCTATTATTTCCAAATAACCGGTCATAACCACACTTGTCAATGCCAAAAACACAGCCTCTAGAGGACCAGATACCATCCCAGGCTGCTTACTAAACAGTCTACAGCAATAGATAGCAAAACCACTAGGTACTCTCTTCAAGCAGAGTCTAAGTATGAGTACTGGCTTTGTCCCAGAAGAGGAGAAAACAGCAACTGTAATACCCTTGCACAGAGGGGTTCCCTCAACTGACCCAGGAATTATACACCTATATGCCTGACCAGCCATGTTTGTAAGGCCATAGAGACAATTATCTTGATCTTATCAACAAGGACATCAGTGACCTTCAAACTCTTCACCTGACCTACTTTGGCTTCTTCAAGACCAGATCACGCCTGTTAAACCTAGTGGAATTCTTTGAGAGTGTCACCAAAGCCATGGATGAAGGCAAATCAGTACAAGCTGCCTATCTTAACTTACCCAAG
Source organism: Protopterus annectens (assembly GCF_019279795.1). Classification (NCBI taxonomy): domain Eukaryota; kingdom Metazoa; phylum Chordata; order Ceratodontiformes; family Protopteridae; genus Protopterus; species Protopterus annectens. The sequence continues at coordinate 367,744,892 of NC_056730.1, read as the reverse complement.
GGCTTTGACACAATCCCTACTGAGGCAGCATTGTGGAACTCACCTACCTGGGGATTAACCCATATGTCATTAGATGGATAGCCAACTGTCTCACCAACAGAATACATACAGTCATAGGTGGGGATTCCACCTCTACCAGCAGACCTGCTACCAGTGGTTTCCCATGAGAGTCTGTGCTGGGGTCTGTACTGGTTGGAATGTATTCCTCAGAAAATCAGGTGAAAAAGACGGCCTGTGGCTCAACAAGTTCTCTGACAACTGCAAACTGGGCGCAATCATTGAATCCAGAAATGATATCAACATACTTCAAATATGTGCTTACATACATAAATGGTTGTTTCCAAAGCCACAGAATTAATGCTAACCCATAATAATGCACTATTATCCCTTTTGGGAAAGGAGAAGTCCATGCAAATTACACTGTCAATAATACCCCCTATATTCTAACTCAATGGCGAGATATTTGGGAATGCAGGTTGATGGCAACCTCACCTTTGATCATCATGAGTCCACAGTGGTAATGAAGGCCCTTTACATTTCATACTTCATAGGTAATGGCATAGCATCCAAGACTAAGGATGTTACAACTCCACTGTACTCGTCTCTCATCAGACCAATAATACAGTACAATGCTCAAATTTACATGTACATCACCAGACACCTGCAGTAGCTGGAGAGACCTCAAAGGTTTCTCAGTAAGAAAATCCAGGGACTTCCAACATATTACCTACATGGACAGACTGAAGGCTCTGTCACTGTACTCTGTATAGTATAGACTGCTGAGAGGTGACTTGTGGCTGGCCTACAGAGCAATCTCAAACCCTGCCTTAATAGAAATGCAGCACCTCTGCAAATCACATGGGGCAAGACTCACTCATTCTAGGGACCTTAACCTAGCCTGAGACATCAACAGGACATGCTGAAGAGACTGCAACTCTCATGGAACAAGCTCACAATTCACGTGAAACTGAGCTCCTCAATACCCTATTTATGTGTAACTGGGGCAATTGGATGGAAAAACATAGATTTACCCAGGGGGGGGGCTTCACCTATGTCACTCTTAGACAAGGTCAACCAGTGCTAATCATGGATTTGCAAATATGGGCTATATATCTTGATCTGTAAGAGAACAATGGTACAACTTGAGTAGGCTTGACAAGGCCTTAGGGCTATTAGCCTAATAACCTCTTATGAATCTTTGAATCTAGGGCCATTATGGTAGTAGCTTCATATGAACCTCTGACGTTATAAACCTATGCAGGCCTGCCAACATCTTGTCACACACATGGGCTGCTGATGTCATGTACTGTAAGTTCAGCTGCAGTCTTACAAAAGTCAGACTTGTGCCATGCCACTTGCAATACTTACTGTGTACTTAGATAGGTAAGAGTTCTATTCTCACTGCAGTTAACTGTGTGTGCTTTTGCTTGACAATATAGAGAGCCTTTTACCACAGCATGTGGGACACTGTTATTACCATAGTCTCAATGGACACTGCTGATGTCATCAGCTGTATCAGATATCTAAATATGCAGTCATCTCATCAGACAGATGACAGTGACATGGCTTTTAATCTATCCACATACATCATGCCATGGTTTGTAGGCCCTGTGTTATCTTCCTGAGAAAGCCCTGTGGTCTCTCCAGCTGCTGCATGTGTCTGTAGAAGTACATGCAAAATAAAGCATTACACTGTAATACTGTTCTGATGAGGTTTGACAACAGTGCTGTCATACAATCCTAAGATCTGAATATGATGACTTATGATGTGCACCACATGTTTGTCCTGGAAGATCATTAAAGAGAGAAGTTAGAATGCAATGATACACACTGCAGTTTCTGACTTCACAACTCCCACAAGATAAAACAACAGGCAGGATGCAAAACAAGGACAGTAACAGTAGCAACATTTATTTGTTTGTGCCATAACAGTAACTCACCTTTGCTCCCTTCACCCTAAAAGTGTAGTCTATGCTTGTTTGCGCCATTCAACTTGCCCTTCAGTTGTTTGCAAATGCATATCATACTATTGCCAGTTAGTATCCTCATACATTTTAAGGGTAATGATATAGAGTGGCTTACAAACTGTATTTCTCAGAGAACTGGTCAGATAACTGATGAATGACCAATAAACACAGAAAGGTAGGACACAGCTGTATATTTACAAGTAATAATCATAGCAGGTTTTGTGGTCACTAAGTGCACTACATCCAAAAATAATAATAAAGAGGTTCATAGATTTAAGCCTGGCCAATCAACCCATATGAGAATCAAACTCTAGACCTTGTGTTTAGAAGGAAAATATCTTAACCATTATGCCAACCTCCCTCTGGTGGCTTATGGTTTGATATAAGTGTACATTCTGTTGCAGTTGATTGGGTGATGAATGACCAGTTCTTTGCTGCAAAGCTGTTTGTGTGGCAAAGAGAGATAAGGCACCCATCCTGTTTTCTTATGGTGCATTGGAGAGAGTGTTGAAATCCAGACCTATGTTAACATATCACGTGTACTAAATTTTCTGTTGTGTATGTCATAGATTGCATTTCCTCATTTCAACTATTTCTCCCTTTTTTCATTTTTCTTTTCTTTTAAACTGAATAATACTAAAAACATGACATAGAAAACACAATATGCAAACAAATGAAGAGAGGTCGGATGTTAATGAAACAGAACCTGTGAACTGTGCACTGGTTACTTGCATTTCCAACCTTGACAGACCTACATGTAACACTTTGTAAGTGTAACCTGACACACTAACCTGATGATGTAACCAATCACAATTTATGTAGAGAATGAGAGGGAGAGAAGGTTGGATGATGGGCTGTTGGCCCAGATGACATACCTGTGGAAGAATGGAGATGTTTAGGTGAAATGGCAGTGGAGTTTTTAACTAGATTGTTTAATGAAATCTTGAAAAGTGAGAGGATGCCTGAGGAATGGAGAAAAAGTGTTTAAGAATAAGGGTGATGTGCAGAGCTGTATTAAACTGATCTGTCACAGCATGAAGTTATGGAGGTGATGATTAGTGATCAGCAGTATGGTTTCATGCCAGGAAAGAGCTCTACAGATGATGCATTTAAGGTGGAGGTGGGATTACATCAAGGATCAGCTCTGAGCCGTGGACTATGGTGTTTGCAGATGACATTGTGATCTGTAGTGAGAGTAGGGAACAGGTGGAGGACTAAGACAGAATATATGTGTGTGAATGAGAGGGAGGACAGAGGAATGGTGAGGATGCAGGTACAGGCAGGATGGAGTGGGTGGAGAAGAGTGTCAGGAGTGATTTGTGACAAATGAGTACCAGTAAAAAGGTTTAGAGACAAAGCCAGAGAGGCAAAATTATGTTGGTTTGGACATGGGATGTGGTGAGAGAGGACATGCAGGTGGTTGGTGAGACAGAGCAAGATGCAGAGGACAGGAAGAAATGGAAACAGTTGATGAAGAAGAAGAAACACAAATACTGAGGGAGATTCTACGCGATGTGAACATCCCTACATGGATCCAACATTTTGGGATTCAGCAATTCTAATGAGTTCAGACCTCATTTGCATCTTCACTGTGCTGATAGCTCCGAATCTTCATGAAAAGGCAACAGTGTAGCTAAAGAAACTGAAAGGGAGTCGAATGTTGAACACATAATGGAGGGTATTACATTTGTTCCTATTTTGAGCCTTTGATCTAGCATATCTCTCCACTGTACAGATTTTTGCAGAATGTCCAGTTTTCGCATCATATTTTTGATCTGTACCTCATAAAGATGTTTTTTTTTGGAGCGATCACTGGGATGATCTAAGGATTAAAGTCTTTAAATAATGACGTGGCATTTGAGTTTAAGAATTCAGAACCTTCAGAAAATGCATTCTAACACAAATGCTGTTATTCTAGCAACTTCTTAAGTTAATAAGAGCTATATTTAAAATGTGTCCATATTTCTTGTGCTAAAAGATTGAGAGGTATTGTGTAAGAGGTCAAGTGGTACGCAAAGTTGTTAACTGCTGCTGCTGTTGTAAAACTCTTGTTCTATCAATTTTCTAAGTTTGTAAGAGCAATATTTAAAAAGTGACTCTATTCATGGTCTTTGTCCCCACATTATTGATGGCTTTGTCCAGATTTCTTGCTCTAAAAGGGTGAGAGGTATGCCAAATAGACTAGTTCAATGGCTGCATTCAAAAAGTTTTCAAATACAAATAGAACACCAGCACAGAGTCTACAAGGTTGCTTTCTCCATTGCTGAATCACTCTAGCCTGTTTCCCTGGTTGATTTGCATGCTATTCGGCTGTTTATGCAGCTGATTAGCATGCCCTGGTGTTTACCTGGTGTCTACAGGGGTACACACCTCTACACAGCACTTACTCAATTCAATTTTGCTGTGGCTGTGTGCATGTCACACATGACACAAACATAGTCAAAAATGACAATGTATGCTTTATTGAATCCTGGCCCATGACTTTAATCAGCAGTATTTCATATAAGCATTTGTCTTTGCTGCTAACAGCTTGAAATTAATTTGCATCAGTATTACTGTTGCAACTGATAGCTTTTTTGATTTCTAAAAAATGTATAATGTTTCAGTATACAGAGTTAGTTCTACACAAATCATTTCAATTTTTTTCTACTTTTGTCACTGAAATGCACTCACATCCTGCTGCAATTGGTCAGCTTTACATAGACTCCATGTAATGTGGTCATAACCCCCACAAACCCTACAGAGTCTACTGAATGCTTTGCATTGTGCTTTACCATGCCTCTAGCCACATTGTTTGCATAAGATATGGTTTGTGTCAACTATTTTATTTCTAGGTGCCATCTTGAGAGTCATGTGGTGACCAACATTTGGATTTTAATTTTGAATGTTAACAGATCTCCACTTTGTTTTACTTTGTGTATTACTTATCCTCAAGATTCAATAACGCCTACACTAAGTGTACACTGTTCTGAGTGAACAGACAACACAGGCATAACACACTTTCTTCCTCCCTATTTTAGTTTTCCAACTGATTTTCTTGCAGCTTTAGATACTGACAGGGATTCATAAAGGTTACCACAATGAAAAGACTACATGTATGCCTAGTGAACCTTTCTGAGTGACCACAAAGCACAAAAAATGTGGTAGGGATGTTCTTGAGTAGATATTGTGTACACCTACTGTACACTTTGTGTAGGTGTTATTGAATCTAGCCCTATAACCTTTTTTGATACATTTCCATCTATTCAGTTCTGGTTTTAAGCTGAATATTTGAAAGCTGTCTCATTGCACACAAACCCATTTCTTTTTCCAGTGTCAGATATGTTTTCCTTAACAGCCCCAGTCTGATAATTTCTTTCTGCACACACAATTATATCCCATATTAAAGAATCTGTCAGGTTGGCAGACTTGTAGTCCTGTGCACCTTCTTTAGTTTGGTCACATAAGCACCAAATGCTTCCAGAGCCCAATTGTTTACAGTGAAAAATAAAATGCATTCTAACACAAATTACATGTAGTAAATTTGTCTTTACTGCAGAGAATGCTTGGATTTATTTTTAAGACAGAAATCCTCTCTGTCTCTCTTTGTTTTCACAAATAAAAGTGTTAAATACATTAATTGTTCCTCTGTGTGTAGCATGAAGTCACACTGCACATTTTATATTTTTGATTTCTCATAGCAAATCCTTCCACAATGAGATAAAGCTTAAATACTGAATCCCCAACTTTTAATTTTCTGAAAGGCTTTTATATTGGAGCACAAAAAAGTAAACAGAAAAATAAATAAATGAATAAATAAATAAGAAAACACGATGCCTTCCGAACCACTACATTAATATGACAAAATAAAAATAAATACTTATTCATCACAAAGCTCTACATAGTTCCTATTACCTCAGCCAGATACCTTCATAGGGAACTGAGTAAACATAAAAGCTTGTGTTGTTTTTATTTTCTTGTCTTATTAATGAAATAAATAAAAATGTAGAAGAAGATTCAAGACTGTACTAGACAGAATTTCTAATGTGACAAAATACGAACATGTGAGCATGATACTTTTTATTAAAAAATAGACAAGAAATGGAAAATGCAGAGTTGAACTTCCATAGTCATGAAAGTGATGTTATAGAAGACTGTTTTGTTATTTCACAAAAAACTCAGAGCCATGCAAGCAGCAAAAGCAGAAGAAACTGAAAATGCTGCTTTACACATCAAAAAAGTTTAGCTTTGACACAATGCTAATGTAAATGCACACAGATGGCATACATATTCTAAAGAGTTGCCACCTGAAGAAGCTGAGACTCTGAAGTCAACACAATGAAGCTTTAGTGAAGAGTGGCTGAGATGACAGAGTCACATGACATATACAAGAACATTATCCAAAATGTTATACAATACAAAAATGGTTCCACAACATCAGTATCCAAAATACTTGGAGAAGTATATATCCAAAAGTAATTCATATTCGACATTACAGAGAAAAACTTATTAACCCCAACACAGCATGGACTTTGCCCTAGCAACAGCACTGAAACTGCTCTGCTAACTTTCTTAAATAATGTAAAACAACAGCATCTTAACTAATGCAAAACAGCACAAAATATGAGGGCATCTACACTGCTCTACTACTGCTAGACCTTACTACAGTCTTTGATCCTGTTGTACATTGCATCTTAGTGCAACACAAATACTTTCTTCATAAGCTATCAGTGTCAATATAGCCAATCAGATATTTGGTCTCATACTTTCTCGGACCTTCTTCCAGTCAATGTAGGAGTACCTCAAGGCTCAATACTTGTTCCTATCTTCTTTAGATCATTCATTAATGACATGTACACAGCAATTCCTAGTGCAACAATAATACCATACAAAGATGCTCAGAAAACTCTCTCAATTATCTACAACATGACATGCAAACAATGAGCCACTAACTCCCAATTTCTTTATAACTCATATAAAGCAAAAATCTTATTATTTGAGTCTAGGGTATTCAACATCACCAGCTTAGTTAATGCTCCTATTCTACAAGCTCCCATAACCAGCTCCTCAGCATAATTATCAAAAGCAAACTTCATTTTGACGAACACATTAATAATATCACCACTAAAACTCACAAAACACTTGGAATGCTTAATAAATCTAAATCTTACTTAATATCTAAACGCCACCCAAACTATCCTCTTATGCAACTTATTATTCTCCTACCCCATCTTTATTAATGTTCTCAAACCTCAGTTACAAAACATGAACAAATATACCGAAAGGTAGTCAAATTTGCTGCAAATGTACCACACAAATCAAATGACTGCACAGTATTCACAATATTGTCTTACTGCAATATTTAAACATCAGTCTCCTCTTCTTCGTGATGTGCCCATTGTCTGTATTCTACTCAGATTTCTCTCTATATATGATGATATATTTTAACCTTTGCATATTACCTTTGTTATAGCTTATTGTTGGTACTCTTCCAACTGTTTAATTGCCTATACATCCTCTGGTTGTTAGATCACTATTTGAAAGTTTACTAACGCAGTGAATTTACCAAACCCAAAACATGTACTCCTTTACAATAGTATTAATTTCTATCCATTGCTGTCAGAACACCATTGATAATTATGTCTAGGAGTTTAGTGTGGGAAACTTGCTCAATAGCAGTATTATTTAAGATGGTGATCCTGAGTTGCAGAGCCAATAAGAGTGTTTTATTTGCTGTGAGCCTACCAAACCTAAAGTGTTTATTCCTTAGCAAAATTGCTTCTTTCTCTGTCTATCACCAGTTTATTGTTTTACTTATTTATTGTACAACACATTGTATTACATTTACTACTTGGATATTTTTTCCCCCGGGTGTTCACTGAAAATGAACTTCTGCTCAATCAAACATTGTCAGTAAACAAATAGAATAAATTCAGTAATTATCAAAATTTACTTTGCTATCTTTAAGGCAAACAAGTTCCTCAAATGCTAAGACCCAGGAGGCATGAACATTAAATCTTTTATTACAATTGTTCAGTGTACTCAGAATGAGCTCAGCTGATAACCATTGAAATAAACAAATACATCTTATGAAGAGCTGGATCCAGCAGCAAGGTGTCCAAGTTTACAGCATGGAGATAACATTAGATAAGCAAAGAAAAGTCTCAAACTGAATTTGTATTAAATCAAAATAACTGATTTTTGAAGAAAATTGATTAGCTTAACATCAGGTAATAGATAATTTATTTAAGAATATATGAATTGTCAGAAAATGTAGAAAGAAACAATATGATAAGCTTCCTTATCTCCAGGTTGCCTAAAATCTCAGACTTACCTGAAACTCTTTCATATTCAATTGGAAAGGCTTGGAGATTCCTCCTGGGGATTCAATAAACTCCATGTAGGTTTCATGCAGAGCCTACATGGAGTGTTTTCGCATACGAAATGTTGCTCATCATGAGGTATTGTGCCATGCATATTAATGAGGTGCAGTGTACATAAGCAAGGTTTTGCAGCATGCACTATTGTTGCTGGATGCAAAACCTCTAATATAAATGTGGATCATACCTCTCAACTTCTTAGTGTAAGAAATGTGGACAAAGACTAAAATAATGGGGGACAAAGCCCCAAAAATAGGGACAGATTTTAAATACTGTTCTTATAAACTTTAGAAAATAGCTAGAATAATGGTATTTGTGTTGGCATGCATTTTCTGAAGGATATGAAGTACAAAAGTCAAATGTACAGTGGATATAAAAAGTGTACACACCACTGTTAAAATGCCAGGTTTTTGTAATATGAAAAATAAGACCACAATAAATCATTTCAGAACTTTTCCCACCTTTTATGTGACCTATAATCTGTACAATTCAATTAAAAAACAAACAAATCTGTTAGGAGAAATAAGTATAAAAAATAAAAAAGTACAATATGCTGGTTGCATAAGTGTGCACACCCTTAAACTAATACTTTGTTGTGTGTGCATACCCTTAAACTAATACTTTGTTAAAGCACCTTTTGATTTAATTACAGCATTCAGTCTTCTTGGGTAGGAGTCTATCAGCATGACACATCTTGACTTGGCAATATTTGCCCACTCTTCCTTGCAGAAGAAATCCAAATCTGTCAGACTGCTAGGGCATCTCTTGTGCACAGCCCTCTTCAGGTCACCCCACAGATTTTCTATTGGATTTAGGTCTGGGATCTAGCTGGGCCATTCCAAAACTTTATTTTATTTCTGGTGAAGCCATTCTTTTGTTGATTTGGATGTATGCTTGGGGTCATTGTCATGCTGAAAGGTGAAATTCCTCTTCATCTTCAGCTTTCTAGGAGATGCCTGAAGGTTTTGGGCCAAAATTGACTGGTATTTGGAACTGTTCATAATTCCCTCCACCTTGACTAAAGCCCCAGTTCCAGATGAAGAAAAGCAACACCAAAGCATTACACTGCCAACACCATGCTTCACTGTGAGGATAGTGCTCTTTTGGTGATGGGCAGTGTTTATGCACCAAATGAATCTTTTGGAATTGTGGCCAAAAAGTTCAACCTTAGTCTCTTAACCTTGATCTCATCAGACCATAACACATTCTCTCACATGATTTTGGGAGACTTGATGTATTGTTTTGCAAAGTTTAGACAGGCCTGGATGCTTTTCTGTGTAAGAAAAGGCTTCCATCTTACAAACCTACCACATAGTCCAGACATATTTAGAATACTGGAGATTGTTGTGACATGTAGTACACAACCAGTACTTGCCAGAAATTCCTGCAGCTCCTTCAGTGTTGCTGTAGGTCTCTTGGCAGCCTCCCTTACCAGTTTTTGTCTTGTCTTTTCATCAATTTTGGAAGGACATCCGGTTCTTTACAATGTCACTTTTGTCCCATATTTTCTCCACTTTTTGATGACTGTCTTCACTGTGTTCCATGGTATATCCAATGCTGTGGAAACTTTTTTTGTACCCTTCTCCTTACTGATACTTTTCAACAACGAGATCCCTTTGATGCTTTGTAAGCTCTCTGCAAACCATGGCTTTTGCTGTAGCAGGCAACTGAGTAAATGTCAAGAAAATCTTACTAGGACAGCTGAACTTTATTTGGGGTTAAGCAGAGTCTCTTTAATTGTTGGCAGGTGTGTACCCAAGAAGACTGAATGCTCTAATTAAATCAAAAGGTGCTCCAACAAAGTATTAGTTTAAGGGTGTGCACACTTATGCAACCAGCACATTGTACATTTTTTATTTTTTATATTTTTTCCCCTAACAGATTTGTTTTTCAATTGAATTGTACAGGGTAAAGGTCACATTAAAGGTGGGAAAAGTGTTGAAATGATTTATTGTGGTCTCATTTTTTATATCACAAAAAATGGCATTTTAACAGGGATGTATACACTTTTTATATCCACTGTATGTCTTTATTAACTTCAGTCTTCAGTGATTTTCCAGAAAACCAGAAATTTTGCAAGGAACAGATCAAAAATATAAGGCACAAATCTGGACATTCTGCAAAAATCTGGACAGTTGAGAGGTATGATGCAAATAGTATTTCTGTGTAAGGTTGCTGGCAGCGAAAGTGGATTGCATGACAGCCCAGCAATTGATTTCTCTTTCTAGAGTTTTCTTCATTAAACTTTGTTTGGGGCACTGCCATAGATTGTTTTTCCTCATTTCAACTATTTCTCCAAATTTTTTTTATTTTGTTTTTTTCGGTGGTGGGGGGGCACTGTATGCACAATACACAGCTTAGCACAAATGTGTTTGGCTGTGCTCATCTAGTTTTGCATGAAGCATGACAGTGTAAAAACTTTATGAATGGACCACCCAGGTTGCAATCATGAACCAGACACCCACAAACATAAACTGGATGCATTCAATTAATGCTATTGGCCGTCTCACAAAGATGGTAACTGGGGTTGTGCTGTGATTAACAGTGAAAACTTTACAGTGAATACTAAGAGAGGGAATTTCAACTAAGGAATCCTTTGGCAGCTGGTGTTAAGTGTAGTTCTGGAGTTCAGATGGTCATAGGTTCTAGTACTGGGTGTGCAAACTTTGTTTTACTGTTGTGACACTGCAGATTATAACAATAAAGTGCAACATTCACAACTGTTTTCCCGCCTTTCGTGTGGCAACAACTGTAAGTGTAGGATTAGTGTACACATGGTCCAGGGTTTGAGTGTTGTGTATTCCATGCACTTTTAATGTGTTCCACTTCACATTATAATCCCTCTCACTTATAACACTTGACATATCATAGCTGATATTAATATTAATATGTATGAGAGCTGAGACACTAATATTCTGTCAGTTATTTACCTATTTATTTATCTGTGTATTGTCCATTTATTATCACAAGTATGAGTGTGGGTGTACTGTGTACTATGTTCATGCAGGTATATTTGTGCTATCTGGACTGGCATGGCCTTCCCATATGATTAACACATTTACACAAGTGCCTGTATATCAAACAACCTTGAAATTGCATTGCTTGATACTGTTACGCATCACTTACCATCACACAAACAAGTTCGTCTGCAGTGTGCGCCCTTCACTACAGTGTTTGCATGATGCTAAGCAATGCACAACTTTTTCAAATGTGGCAAAACCAAAAGTGCTCACTCTTAGTAAGCACAATATGTGCAACTGTTGGTAAACTATCAGGATACAAAATGCAATTGGCAGGAAATGCTTATTCTACATTGGGCTTGATCTCTGCTAGGCATGTCTGGAGTTTTTGGTGAGGGAGTGTGGTTCCAAGTACAGAGCTGGGGTGTTCAGGAGTCCAAAGTGTTTATTGGATGCCTAGTTAAGGAGCATGTGTCCCGTTTGCTGCAGTGGGCTATTTAGGCTCAGAATACAAATATGAAGCCTGGAATAGTATTCCCAGGGCTATGACCAGTGCTACAGGTATCCTCCACAATGGTGAACAATGCCAACATCATTTTGATGACATGCAGAGGAGGAAGTTGGATACCCTTGACCATTGGATGGGGGAATTTAATACGGGAGACACCACACAGATGTGTATCAATTAGAGTGACTAATTGTAAGAGGTAAAAGCTGAATATAGTCAAGACTGGTGTTCATAATGGTATTCTGTTCTGTTCTGTTTTTTTTTTTCCACAGCTGCCATGCAGTCAGCCTAGAATGTGAGATTCCATGCCACATGATCAGAAAGGGTGCAAGAAGCATGTGGTGTGTATGCATCAGAACAGTACTGTCATTGTAGCATTAAAAATTAAAGCTGGCTTAGTTGGCATTTCATACAGTTGTATCAAACTGTTCATGCATATCTCAACTGTAAGAGAAAGTATTCATGCCTTAGTCTGTAGCACAAAGCAACAGTTCCATATTCTCAAATAACAGTGAGCATGCATCTCTAAGCTGTAAAAAGAATGTATACATGCAGTAGTCTGTAGGACAAAATAACAGTACAGTATTAGAGAGTGGTCAGAAGGATGTGGGTTCAATAACCACTCTTCCCAAATATGCAATACTGTTAGGTTTTCATCATTATTGCAATGTAACTTCAGACCTCCATTCCAAATGGCCTGCTGTAAACTGTCATCAGTATAACTGAAACATGCATGTGTGCAATATATACACGCATCAAGTATTATTGGCTGAAATCTTTATTACAGTGTTTATCTTTTATGCACAAGGTAATCTTACAAATAATAAAGACATTTGTTAGGAGTTTGTAGTGTCAAAAGTAAATGTAACAGAATAGAATCAAATAATTGTATCAATACTTTGTATGGCACATGTGAAGTTACTAATGTTCTTCCTTTTTTTCCTCTCACCCCAACCCTTATCTTGTCTTTTTTTTATTTTTTTTCACCACAGCACAGTAGAGTAGGCCTCCCCCACAGGATCCTCCTGCCACCCTCCACTGGCTACAGCACCACTGCCCAGCATGTCTGGTAATTTACTTGGCAGCACCCCCTCTGCTGCCCCTGCACTACCTGGCCCCTCAAAACACAAAAGTCAGATTGTTCACAGTTTTGCAAAATATCCACATATTTGCATCATACATTTGGCCTGTTATTTGTAAAATGGGTGGTTTATTGTGAAATCACTGAAGATTGGACTCAATATATAATGACATATGCATATCTGTTTCGCACTGCGTATCTTTCAGAAAATGCATGCTTGTCTTTTGGCCAGGAAGGATCTACATTCACTATGCTGGATTCATGGCCAATAACACCAGGATGAGCCATGAAACCTTCGAGTGCCAAATGTCATTAATATTCATGGTGTGAGATTGCATGATATGCCATATAGCGTGCACGAATGCACTCAGTGTAGGGTCTGTGCAGAACCTAGACAGAATTTATTGAATCCCACAGGGTGTAAAATATTTAAAGTTTATAAATACTGTTTCAGTTCCACCAAAGACATTTTTTTTAGATGAAAATGGTTCACATCTTGCCTAACTTGTTGCTGTTACTGTCTTCTCTGAAAATAAAATAATATTGAAATGCAAATATTTACTAAAGGGTGCTGAAAGTGTTTTTGGTGTTTGCTGCATATTAATTAATCCACACACCATATTAAGTGATCTATGTACCCCATCATTCCTAGCATCATTTTTGAGTTGGGAATTATTTTTTATATATATATATATATATATATATATATATATATATATATATATATATATATATATATATATATATATATATATAAAATCTATATGTGTGTGTGGCTGTGTATGTATAGTATATATATATATATATATGTGTGTGTGTGTGTGTGTGTGTGTGTGTGTGCGTGTGTGGCTGTGTATGTATCTATTGTCGTTCAATACATGCATGTGTTATGCTTGCTGTTCAACTGTTGTAACCCTGGTTTGCTGGGTTAATGGGAATATTACTGCATGCTGTTACAACTAACTTGGAATGCTGTTGTCTATGTTGTAATTAAAAACACCTAATCACAGAACTTATGGGAAGGCCGGTCCCAGCGGACCCACCTGTCCCACCTCAGCTGGCAGTTGCACCTGGCACCAGCAGGTCTGGTGCCCAGCCCAGGCCACCCTCCTCCATAGGTCCTGCGCCACCTTCGGGTGGAAGTGCTGCAGGGGATGGGGCTCACCCCCCCCTGCAAGCGTGTGCGGAGAAGGGCCTCCTGTCACCCTCCGAAGGGTCCGGGTTGTGGTGCGTAGGGAGATCCAGCGTTTAGTTGCTGATCCCCTACGCCAGCTCGAGACGAGAGAGGCGCAACTCACGGGTGAGCCTGCCCCACCTACGCAGCCGCCAGCACAACAAACCTCGAGTCTGTGAAGGTCCAGTGGTGACTGCCCATGCGTGGGGATATCAGTCCCACTGTTACCATCTGTGGGCTCATGGGCTTGCTATTTCCAAACATCCGTTCCCTTCAATAGTGTTTACCCACCCCATGTGTCATACTCTGCCCCTGTATGCATCTTGTTTGTCTTGTCTGTTTACCTACCCAACCTACCTCCCCAAATATACCTACTTCCTCTACCTCACTTACCACTCTCCCCTGGAAAAAAAAAAAAAAAAAAAAAGGGCAATCTGTACCCCAAAAAAAATTACGCCCCATACATAGCTTCCCATTTTGCACACATGTCCATTGGACATGTACACTGATAATTCTAATTGGCAGTGCAACAAACTATGTTGTCCTCACCCTTCTCTCAGGGGTGGAAGGTTTCAAATCTCACTCCAAATTTTCAACATATGCACAGCTGTTGCTGTTAAAGAAATGGGCATCTATGGGCCTTCCCTACACCCTTCCTGCACATCCTGAGCTTGTTTTCCTACTGTCTTTCCCTCTCTGTGCCCCCTTTTTAACCACTTTCCTATTGCCCCATTTTCTTTTCTTTAAAAGAAATTAGTGCGGGGGTTAGCAGGAGTAAGCACTTTTAAGCAGTAGTAAGCGGGATTAAATGAGTGTGTGCATGTGTGCGCTTAGCTAAGCGTAGCTAAGCATCACGCAAACTCACGCAAACCCGCTTACTACTGCTTAAAAGTGCCGTAGTCACTCTATGGCAGGGCCCTTGTTCTGCTGAGCAGCAAAATAAAAAACCTCTGCCAATCTCGAACTCCAGACCATTGACACAATAGACTGCATGAATTACCACTAAGCCACAGCAGATACACAACTAACCTGGTTCTGAAATAAATATATCATGCATTACAATGAGGGAATGTAAATGGAAATTCGGAATGGTATAACACAAACCCTTGTCTGTGTGTCTTTACCAGCAGTGGTTGTGGAATTGCATGACATGACTGTGAAAGGGGAACCAGCCATCCTAGCAGGGAATAATGTTACAGTAGCACCTTACAAACACCACACAGTATCAGACCAGGATAAACACTGGCCACAGGAATACAGTGCAATAACCACATTTGTATGTCAGTTAATTGTGTAAGTGTGAAAAATGTACATACTCCCATGTATGAGTACAACATGCACATAACTGGCTACAACCCTAGCATCAGATAAGAGACAAATACCAACCTTCAGACTGACACAACGGTGTCCAGAGCAAACAAGAATGGGCCGCACCTTTGAAATCTGAAAGGGCTACGCCTACCTAATCTAGCATTTTATAGCAGTGGGCTGCAATCACAGTGAGTAATGCAATCACCAGACAGCAGGCTGCATGCAATTACTGAATGGTGGGCAGCAACTGGTGCAGAGGCTGTCACATGCACAAGTGCAGATACCTAGAAAAGCAGGTTGTACCTGCAGTCCACACATGCAATTATATCATTGCAGGTGTTGTGAGACAGAGAGTGAGAGAGAGAGTGACAGAAACAGAGACTGAAGCTGAAATAGAGGGCAAAACCCCAAAGCAAACCAGTCAAAAATAAAAAAAAACTAAGGTGAAATAGAGGGCAAATACCCACATCAAACCAGCCAAAAAAATAAAAAAAAATACAAAACCATATCACATGGAGCAGGTAAATACAAAGGTAAGGTATGTAACTCAAATGTATGTGTTGGCATGTTGTAGATGTTCCTGAAGAGTACTCCACACACTGCAAATCATCCATGTGTGGCAGCAGTATGTATCTATCTGTATCTGCACATTTGTATAGGGCAAGGGACATACTGCAACTGTTAGTGAAGGGTGGACAGCTATCTGTCAGTGAATGTTGATATGTGCATATATCCATGTAGGTTGTAGTGTGCGGCCTAGAAGATAGCATGCAGTCTGGTTGAGTGGCCTTAGGTCAACTGGTGCCCTAGGCAAAAGGGCCCCATGGCACCCCCACCACACTTCCTGGTGCCCCCATCCTTGTGACCACATAAATAGTGGAAAAGCCCCCTGATAGAGTAGCGCCCTAGGTTGCCGCCCAGTAGGCCTATGCCTAAGGCCAGCTATGGTAGTGTTGATATATGTCATGTGGTGGTTAAATGCTGTGGGACAGATATGTCAGATCTGATGTGTTACAGACAGTGAGGCCTGCTAATGCTACAAGGGCTGAGGACACCCACATGCATTCGTAACAACACTGTGCAATGTAATCACATACCTGTACATCCCACAACTGTCACATAATTGAGATCCCCAACATGAAAGGTGGACTGTACATGTGCCTATATGTACATCCATGTGTACAGCAATTAGGCATATATATACAGATATATATATATATATATATATATATATATATATATATATATATATATACATCTAGAGTGAGAGAGAGAGATGCAGAGACACAGGGTCATATGTACCGCAACATGTGTGTGGTAAACAAGGCATTGACTGTAGACAAGTGTTGATACTGCAGTGCCATTCCACCTTCACAAAACAGTGTACCCATTAACTAACACATAGGCAGAGATCTACCTAACAGTGAAGGTGTGATAAGGGAACATGGGACACAGGTGGACAGTAGCCTCCACTGTGATGAGGACAGTGCCACACTACACCTGTAATCTGTCTGTGTGGTATGTGTCATGACAACAGGTGTGTCATCTATGGAAGTATAGGGTAGGGTTCCCCTCTACTCATCACAATGCCCTGTGTGGTATGTACTTCACATGACAACTACACCAGGTGAACATGCCATAGACAGACCTCCCAAAGGATAATACTGTCCGCAAACAGATTCCCTATGCAGAATGACTCACAAAACCACAACTACACTGTATTGCATACTGGCCACACAGAGGTGACCTCTGCCGGACATACAGAGGTATGTCACACCCATAGCTGGGTGACAAGCACCATGACAACATATCACAACCCCTCGGGGTTACACACTCTAGGGCCCTAAACCTTGTCAGCTCACTAAACAGCACATGCTGGAGGGATAGGTTCCCATCTCAGACATATGCCACACACTGAAATAGACCACATAGCAATAGCAAACAAGGCTCCGCCTTAGCAGTTGTTATTAATACCCCTGATGATTGTGTGGGAGATTGTTACTACACCCCAGGAAACACCTCTGTGGTTCAGGTTGGCAGGGGCAAGTGAAATCAAGGTACATGTGTGTCAAAGGCCAGGGTAGCATATGTCTAGGCTGCCATAGGCCCTAGGGCCAATAGCATATCACCTACCTATGACACTATGCACTCACACATGTACTTAATGCAATAGCTGCTATGTGAGGTTGAATGAGTGTAACGCTGAATGTGTGCAAGGTGTGTAAATGTGTGATAGCTTAGTGTGATGTTGTGTCTGACATGGTAGTGCCTAACCTAGCTGTGAGGACAGCAACTGATGTGTAATGTACTGTTAGGCAGACATAGTAGTACGGTATATGATGTGATGTAGTTCTCCGTTGATGAATGTGGTGTCTCATTGTAGGCTAAAGCAATACATGTATGCTTAGTGAGTGGTACTGCAGGTGAATCCATCACCAATATGAACTGTAGTACTACCTGAAGATATAGGGCTAAACAGCACAGTATGGTGTGCATTCACATTGTTTGGAAACACTGTCATGTGTGTCTCTTGTAGTCTGCACAGAGGACAGACTGCAGGCATAAGGGTGTGTAAGTAGTGGTACACAGCACCATATGGTACACAGGTAATGCTCATCTGTGTTGGCATACAGTGGTGCGTTGTATGTTTGCCTGATGTGTGTGTGTGATTATGCCTGTACAATGGCTGCAAACGTATGTGTGTTACAGGGTTGACGTGTGTATCCAGCAACATCTATAGTCTGTTACAGCAGTATACCACCTATAGTAACAACTGGACACATCTGTTAGGCAGGGCTATGGCATCAATGACTAGGGTGTTTGATTGGTACTACTGTACCTGTACTTTACATCCATTGCAATGGATGACATCTCTGTTCGTGCATTGGTGTGATATACACCCCTGTCTTAAGGTAGTGCAATGTGTCACAAACAGTGTTTTGGGTACTGTTGTATAGTGGTGTGATATATAGAGTCTGCCAGGCAGTGTCAGTTAGTTGTGGCCTGAGAACCAACAAGTGTTAGTGAACGTGTGTAACCACTGACAGACAATAGGATGGTATATATGTCAGTAAAGTGATATCTGTGGGTAAAGGTGTAAAGTGTGCCACAGGACACTCTCACACAAATTGTTCATATCTTTTTCAGCCAGATGGCCCACCAACATAATCCGGCTTACACTGCACAAGAGGAAGAGGTGATAGTCAACAGCCTTTTGCAGCAGTACACCATGCTGTTCTCCAGAAGCAGCCAGCACCAGCAGGAGTGGACTGCACTGTGGCAGGAGCTTGTTAGTTGGGTAAATGACATAGGCATGCATAACCGGACATTTGAGCAGGTACGCCATCACTGCAGTGATTTGATTAGACAAGTCCGGCGGCGTGCATCTGATATTCAAAGACAGCAGCTTGCCACAGGTGGTGGGGTGGCCATACACCCCCCTCACCAGAGCAGCGGAGCTGCTCCTAAGCGTGGTGGCTCCTGGACAACAGCAATGGCAAACTATGACATGTGTTGTAATTGAGGCTGGAGCCACCCAGCACATCCACCTGGAGCAAGCAGGTAATACGCCCTATCTGTAGACTACAGTTAACTGTATTGTTAGATTATGTGTACATGACATGTGTACTGTGTGTTTAGCAGTTCCGCTGCCTACTGTTGTGCAATACGGATAGTTTGTATAATATCCCTACACCTGTGACTGTTGACTGCTGTTGTACTGCAGTTTAGCATACCCACTGTAACAATGCTACAGTTGTGGACACTGATGAACCCTATCATATTCTCGTAGGTCCCTCTGGTGTGACAGCAGGGCAGCCGATCCATGCTTGTGAGTGTGTTATACCTGCAATGTTGGTAATGAAATATGCATGTCATAGCTGAGGTGTAGGCCATGTACACGTAACACACCTACGCATAATGCATGCCATGCATGTTTGCTGTTAGACGTTGCACAGCTCAGTAATGTCAGTAGCTCCCTCAATGACATGCAATACACAGAGCATGACACACAGTTGTGGCAACCCTGTACTGCACATTGGATAGGCATAGTTGCAACACCTGTACACAACTTAAGACATTTATCACATGCAGTACACAAAGTCATGCTACATATGGCATAACCACACACCCACTGTAAGGTCACACGTCAGTATCCCACATGTCATTCACACACACATGATGTACCTCAGGGGTAGAGGCCTATCATAGGGCTGTGCAATAGTCTTCAGCACATAACACAGTCATGTTAGGCAATGCTCCCTACTGGGCACCTCATACACCCATGTACAAAGTGGCTGTGTAATAGTGAACGTATCCACGGCACTGTAGTTCAGGTGCAGCATGCTAGGCGGTGGTCTGTCACACAGTAGTAGCCGTGAGTGACCACAAGATGCATGATGATGATGATGGCACATGATACTACACCCCATTCAGTTACAGTGACCACAGTACTACACATAGCAGTCTTTGCTGTGCACCTCATTGTTCTGTGTGTGCAAACATATGCACCTATACACACCATGCATAGCATGTTGTGTGTATGTGCTTACATATGCTAGTATACACATTTTGCACAACAACCGACATCTGTACAGAGTGTCACATATATGTCCTGGAATGCTATTGGGGGTATAGGTCACATGAGACACATTTGTTATGTGTGGTGTTTAATGTTGTAGTCATGTAGCATGCCATGTCATGGCTGGCAACAACATATCTGCAATATGTCCCACACGTACCGTAACCACTGTGCAATGTCCATGTCGTGCATTGGGATTCCTTCACGTCGACATGCTCCACTCATCCCATGTCTGTACATTGCATGCATTTGCTACACCTGTGCCCACTATTATGTGATATGGACACAGACACTGTCATCACACATGTCAATCTATGTGTCACACAGATGACACATGCAGCCATGGTATGTATACCATTGAGTGATGGTGCACATGACATTGCAGAGCAGATAATACTTGCACAGCAATGTAGTGTCCATGTACACATTGTGTTCCAGGGTGTAGCCAATCACTGAACAACTACACACATGCAGCAAAGCCATGTATAATGTCATTAGAAAGTTCTGTCTACACTTGCACTGCATGGTGTTGAGCAACACATGGTCTGCCTGCTGACACGTGTGTGGTGACTGTTTGTCTTGAAATACTGTCACCCACCATCACCCCCTATTGTGTATGTGTTGGATTGCTGGTGTGTGTGTGTGTGTGTGTGTGTGTGTGTGTGTGTGTGTGTGTGTGTGTGTGTGTGTGTGTGTGTGTGTGTATGTGTGTATGTGCTGTGGTGAGCAGTGTATTTCTGTGCATGTGTGCATGTGTTCATGTGTGCATGTGTTCATGTGTGCATGTGTGCATGTGTGCATGTGTGCTAACATCATGTACAGATTGTAAAGTGCGTTTCCTGTCTTCCTTCCACAGGTGCTGTGTTAGGCGTGGCTGAGTGTAGCAGGGAACCTGATGTCACCGCCACTAATAGTGGAGATGATGAGACATGTATTGTGGCACAGGAAGGTCTGACAGAGTCTGTCATTGGTCCACCAATCGACAGTACACAGCGGTCAACCCCATCTATGCGCACACTCATACTGCCAATACATCCCTCGTCACCAATGGCCGTAGCTGAGGGACAGCATACAGTTGGCATTGACCAGGAGAGTGAAGTACCTATGGCATGTGCATCCCCTCACAGCAGCCATAGCTGGATTACCAGAATGGTACCACATAGGCAGATGTCCAGGGGTTCTCGGGGGAGCACCACTGGTCGTACTGCCCCTGGCAGACGTGCCCCCAGAGGTATTACAACCACCAGTATGTTCCGGGCTGTAATGCTGGAACAGGCACATATGGAACAGTACACCCAACAGGGACTAAGGGTGCAGAGGGCCCATTACACTGCTATCAATGACAGCATCCGTGACCTTGCCGGTGCCATCCAGAATTACACTGAGGTCATTGATAGCCATTGGAGGGAGACATTAGATGTCCTCCACAATGTGTTAGCCATGAGTCAGGACCATGCGGGAAGGATGAGAGGCTGACGCGGATGCATGCCAGCAACAGCATCAGCTGGCATACGTCACGGATGGAGCACAGATCACAGCCGCTCCTGTTGTGGCAGTACCAGCCCCAGCAATGCTGGGGCTGGCCTGTCCATTGACCGTCCTACTAGACCATGTGGCCAGTCCCAGCAGGGACATGGGTCCAGTCATCATACCTCTGCCTCTGTTGATAGCACCCAGTCAGGGTTGGTACCTGATACTGCCCGTAGCACCCCTGCTAGGCACAGATACAGTGTCCATGGCCAGAGACTGTGATCTGTATGGCCTAGCAGGTACAGTCTGTGGCTGTCCCGCAACCGCCCGAATATGGCAGCCACATGGTAAGTTGTGTGCAAGCAGACACACACACATTTACCATACAACTAGGGCTCACACATACACTACACACGTTACATCAACATTGGCCCATGCAGTAATGTTGTCCCTCACACACACACACACACACACACACACACACACACACACACACACACACACACATACACACAGACACAGACATGCCGATTGGATGGGTCAATGTCGGGCTCTGGCAAACCTACAACACACCCTGCGCATATGATGACACCTGTGCCACCTCCTGTCATCTGTAACATTGATGCAGGAATAGGGTAACATGGTTCTGATGCACAGGGTGACATAATAGCAGTGTAGCAATAGTAGCAAGTTGCCAACAGGAAGGTGTACTGATATCCTTGTAGGTATATCAGAGCAGGCATTATGCATCACAGCTCTGATAGTCATTGTAGCATTGTTTACACCAGTGTTAGGTCTGAGTATGTATTGTCCACCCATGTGCCACTTTGATGAAGTGTACAGTGTTGACAGCATGTGTTAGTGAGTGGGCAGTATGTGTGTGATGTGTGCATTACAAATTAGCAGGTGTACATCTGTGAACATGGTGTGTGCGCACTGTCTTCATGTACGTGCATAGTGGACACATGGGATGTGCGACATACCCTGTTCTACACATTGTTAACATCTCATGGTATCTTTTGATGGTCAGTATGCATTCTACTACAGATATGTACTAACATGGGTACACATGTGTGTATGACATGGGTTGGCACTATGCTGTGGGTGATACCATTGATATCTGTCAATGATCTGCAGTCTGGCAGTATACACCACCTCAACAGCATGACTATAACCAATCATTAGATGATGTCCTGACAAATGACTCACAGTTGTAGGGAACTCAGTAACAGTTGGATCCTTCCAGTACTATACTATGACAGTAACCAGTGGTATTGACTGCCACATGTTCCTGGGACCACACCTGTGTGGCATAAAGCCCTCTTCGCTACATGCAACCATACTAGGGATATGTCCATCCACATCTGGTAATGCATGCATTGGCCTACACTGCATTCCCCGGATGGGACACATATCCAATACATGCTGTATAGCAGTATGCCGTCTACGGCATGGTCATCCACATTTACTATACATACTATCCCAACAGTACCACATAGGTGGTAGCCCTGAACATGTATGTTGGGTACCGATGTGTACAGACAGACACGTGTTTTGTCACCTGTCCCTTGGTATCCACATATCCATAGGTATTGTGGGGTCCCTTGGTGTTTCACATAACACATTAGGGGCCTGCATGCATATCCACAGGGCTGGTTCACACCTATCATGACTGTCCATTATTGCCAGTCATTGTTGTGTATGAACATGTCTGACATATACCCCAGCAATTAACCTCACTCACAGTACTCTACAGTACATGTCATGGATGTGTGTGGCAGGGATGTCCTTGGCCACAGGTCACTACATTGGCTGGTCTTGACGCAGACATACGTATGTAGCCTATGATCTGAGAAGCAGCGGCACAATCTGTTGAAAGGTTACAAATGTATTCATGCAGTATGCAGGCTTCATACCTATGTACTGATTGACACGCAGATACCCGATGTGTGCAATGCACATACTGTTTGAAACATATGTCATACCATAGTAAAAGCAAAACCCACGGTGCATTGACTACCTGTAGCACTCACACACTCACTTAGCATTTGCAGGATTCAAACCCCTATCTCTGTTTTGCTATTGGAGAGATATGCATCAACTCAGCACGCTATTTACATTACTGGGTGCTTTCTGTTCTCCTTGAATATTTGTAGGATGCTGACATCATCAGACTTAACAAAGAGGGATGTACCTCATTTAAAATGTGTTTCCACAGTCTCCAAAAAGGCCAGTCTTTAGAAAGGAAATCACACACATAGTGTTTTCAGGACTCAAACCCCTACTTGACTATGTTATGACACTAGTGAGATACGCATTAACACAACGCGCTATTTGTTTTATTAGGAGCACTGTTTTCCAAAGCTCTATTTGCAGGATGCTGACATCATCACACTTGGCAAAGAGGGATTCACTAATTTATTTCCACAGTCTCCAAAAAGGACATTCTTCTCAAAGGCAGTTTTATACAAACACACACTCAGTATTTGCAGGATTCAAACCCCTACCTAACGATGTTATGCTACTGGAAAGATACGCATTAACACAGCATGCTACATGTATTAATAGGTGTTTTCTGTTCTCCTTGAATATTTGTAGGATGCTGACATCATCAGACGTACCAAAGAGGGATGTACCTCTTTTAAAATGTGTTTCCACAGTCTCCAAAAAGGCCACTACTCACAAAGGAAATCACACACGTACACCCACCCCCACACACATAGTGTTTGTTGGACTCAAACCCCTACCTAACTATACATGACATTAATGAAATATGCATTAACATGACACACTATTTGCTTTACTGAGAGCATTGCTTTCCAAAGCTCTATTTGTAGGATGCTGACATCATCACACTTGGCAAAGAGGGATTCACCACTCCTAATGTATTTCCACAGTCTCCAAAAAGGCCTCTCCTCTCAATGGCAGTCTCACACACACACATTCACACGATTTAAACCCCTACCTGACTATGTTATGCTACTGAAGAGATACGCATTAACACGGCACGCTATATGCATTACTGGGTGTTTTCTGTTCTCCTTGAATATTTGTAGGATGTTGACATCATCAGACTTACCAAAGAGGGATGTACCTCTTTTAAAATGTGTTTTTACAGTCTCCAAATAGGCCACTCTTCACAAAGGAAATCACACACATACACACACCCCCACACACACACACTTGGTGGACTCAACCCCCTACCTAACTATGTTATAATACTAGTAAGTTACGTATTAACACGACGCACTCTTTGCTTTACTGAGAGCATTCTTTTTCAAAGCTCTATTTGTAGGATGCTGACATCATCACACTTGGCAAAGAGGGATTCACCACTCCTAATATATTTCCACAGTCTCCAAAAAGGCCACTCCTCTCAAAGGCAGTCTCACATACATTCACAGGATTCAAACCCCTACTTAACTATGTTACACTACTGGAGAAATACGCATTAACAAGGCACGCTATATGCATTACGGGGTGCTTTTGGTTCTCCTTGAATATTTGTCGGATGATGACATCATCAGACTTACCAAAGAGTGATGTACGTCTTTTAAAATGTGTTTCCACAGTCTCCAAAAAGGCCACTCCTCACAAAGGAAATCACACACATACACACACACCTGCGCTATTTTGTTTACTGGGAGCATTCTTTTCCAAAGCTCTATTTGTAGGATGCTGACATCATCACACTTGGCAAAGAGGGATTCACCATTCCTAATGTATTTCCACAGTCTCCAAAAAGGCCACTCTTCTCAAAGGCAGTCATACACACACACAGGATTCAAACCCCTATCTAACTATGTTATATTATTGGAGAAGTATGCATTAACATGGCACGCTATTTGCATTACTGGCTGTTTTTTGTTCTCCTTGAATATTTGTAGGATGCTGACATCATCAGACTTACCAAAGAGGGACGTACCTCTTTTAAAATGTGTTTCCACAGTCTCCAAAAAGGTCACTCCTCACAAAGGAAATCACGCACATATAGTTCTTCTCCCACACACACTTTGCGTTTGCAGGACTCAAACTCCTAACTGCCTATGTTATGACACTAGTGAAATATACATTAACACGATGCGTTATTTGCTTTACTGAGAGCATTCTTTTCCAAAGCTCTATTTGTAGGATGCTGACATTATCACACTTGGCAAAGGGGGATTCACCACTCCTAATGTATTTCCACAATCTCCAAAAAGGCCACTCTTCTCAAAGACAGTCTCATACACACACATTCAGCATTTGCATGATTCAAACCCCTACTTAACTATGTTATACTACTTGAGAGATACACATTAACATGGCACGCTATATGCTTTACTAGCTGCTCTCTGTTCTCCTTGAATATTTGTAGGATGCTGACATCATCAGACTTACCAAAGAGGGATGTACCTCTTTTAAAACGTGTTTCCACAGTCTCCAAAAATGCCACTCTTCACAAAGGAAACCGAACACATATACCCTCACGCACACACTTGGTGTTGGCAGGACTCAAACTCCTAACTGATTATGTTATGACACTAGTGAGATACACATTAATATGACGCACTATTTGCTTTATTGGAAACATTCTTTTCCAAAGCTCTATTAGTAGGATGCTGACATCATCACACTTGGCAAAGAGGGATTCACCACTTCTAATGTATTTCCACAGTCTCCAAAAAAGGCCACTCCTCTCAAAGGCAGTCTTATACACCCACACATTCAAACTCAGCATTTGCAGGATTCAAACTCCTACTTACCAATGTTATGCTACTGGAAAGATATGCATTACCACAACACACTATATGCATTACTGGGTGTTCTTTTTTCTCCTTGAATATTTGTAGGATGCTGACATCATCAGACTTACCAAAGAGGGATGTACCTCTTTTAAAATGTGTTTCCACAGTCTCCAAAAAAGGCCACTCTTCACAAAGGAAATTGCACACATACTTGGCGTTTGCAGGATTCAAACCCCTACCTGACTATGTTATGACACTAGTACGATACGCATTAACACGACACATTATTTGTTTTACTGAAAGCATTCTTTTCCAATGCTCTATTTGTAGGATGCTGACATCATCACACTTGGCAAAGAGGGATTCACCACTCCTAATGTATTTCCACAGTCTCCAAAAAGGCTACTCCTCTCAGAGGCAGTTTCACACACACACACATTCACACGATTCAAATCCCTATCTAACTATGTTATGCTACTGGATTTCTGTTCTCCTTGAATATTTGTAGGATGCTGACATCATCAGACTTACCAAAGAAGGATGTACCTCTTTTAAAATGTGTTTCCACAGTCTCCAAAAAGGCCACTCCTCACAAAGGAAATCACACACATACACCCCCCCCCCACACACACTATTTGCTTTACTGGGAGCATTCTTTTCCAAAGCTCTATTTGTAGGATGCTGACATCATCACACTTGGCAAAGGAGGGATTCACCACTCCTAATGTATTTCCACTGTCTCCAAAAAGGCCACTCTTCTCAAAGGCAGTTTCACACACGCACATTTATACTCAGCATTTGCAGGATTCAAACCCCTACCTAAATATGCTATGTTACTGGAGAGATATGCATTAACACAGCACGTTATATACATTACCTGGTTCTTTTTGTTCTCTTTGAATATTTGTAGGATGCTGACATCATCAGACTTACCAAGCAGGGATGTACCTCTTTTAAAATGTGTTTCCACAGTCTTCAAAAAAGGCCACGCCTCACAAAGGAAATCACACACATATTTGGTGTTTGCAAGATTCAAACCTCTACCTGAATATGTTATAACACTTGTGAGATACGCATTAACACAACGCGCTATTTATTTTACTGTGAGCATTCTTTTCCAAAGCTCTATTTGTAGGATGCTGACATTATCACACTTGGCAAAGACGGATTCACCACTCCTAATGTATTTCCACAGTCTCCAAAAAGGCCACTCCTCTCAAAGGCAGTCTTATATACATTCACGCTCAGCATTTGCCGGATTTAAACTCCTACCTATCTATGTTATGATACTGAAGAGATACGCATTAATACAGCACGTTATATGCATTATTGCGTGTTTTTTGTTCTCCTTGAATATTTGTAGGATGCTGACATCATCAGACTTACTAAAGAGGGATGTACCTCTTTTAAAGTGTGTTTCCACAGTCTCCAAAAAGGTCACTCCTCAAAAAGGAAATTACACACATACACACACCACCACGCTATTTGCTTTACTGGGAGCATTATTTTCCAAAGCTCTATTTGTAGGATGCTGACATTATCACACTTGGCAAAGAGGGATTCACCACTCCTAATGTATTTCCACAGTCTCCAAAAAGGCCACTTCTCTCAAAAGTAGTCGTATACACACACATTCACACTCCGCATTTGCAGAATTCAAACCCCTACCGAACTACGTTTTGTTACTGGAGAGATATGCATTAACACGGCACGCTATATGCATAATTGGGCGTTTTTTGTTCTCCTTGAATATTTGAAGGATGCTGATATCATCAGACTTACCAAAGAGGGATGTACCTCTTTTAAAATGTGTTTTCACAGTCTCCAAAAAGGCCACTTCTCACAAAGGAAATCATACCCACACTTGGCATTGGCAGGACTCAAACCCCTACCTGACTAAGTTATGACACGAGCGAGATATGCATTGACATGACACGCTATTTACTTTACTGGGAGCATTTATTTCAAAAGCTCTATTTGTAGGATGCTGACATCATC